>NC_069116.1:10950000-11160000 GCF_025612915.1 Magallana angulata | reverse complement strand
TAACCTTTCTAAGTTACTATTAAGTAGGAGAATCCCTTTTACCAACTTGATTTAGGGAGAGATTTTGCATAAACATCACTTAGTCAAAACCGGAAGTAATCATAGAAAGTAAACTAAACAAAAACATGCCACACTATAATTACAGTAGACAGCTCTTAGATGGATATTTTGGAGTAAAAATCACAGAAAACCAAACCTTTCATAATTGTTGCAATAAGCATGCCAAGAATCATAAGTTGCAAGAGAATTTAGTATCACATGAAGATCGAGATTGGTGTAAGATTTTAGATTTTTGCAGAAATCTCCTACAAGATGTGGGAGGGTTAAAAGGTAAGGCAAAGGTGGGTAGAGCAGAGATATAACTGCTAGATCTTTTTATAAATACAGCTGTATACCAGGGTATCATTGCCCATTCATTTAGCCTTTAACACATGAAAGAGTACTGGTAACTAATTCTCACCTGAAAAGTTTTAACTCTCAAAAGACATGTTTGGTCCTGACCTGTCATATTTGGCTTTTACTAGACATGTCTGGTATAAACCTGGCATATTTGGTTCTCACCTGACATATTGGGCTTTTTGGCCTGGATCAGTCCTAGCTGGTGGACAATCTCTGTGGCCAGGGTATGATTTCCAAGAGCCTCCAGTCCCAGGTTTGTAAAGTTACGCTGTTCTTGCCAAGACAGTGTGCCATTCACAAAACCATAGCCTATTTTTAAGTAAATATGCAGATAGATAAAATGTACATTGTAGATACTGGTAGTTTTGTCTGGTCAAGGTACATGTACATTAAAGTTAATGTACACTAATGTAGTGGTCCAACTTACTTAGATTACTCATGATTGGATAAAATGCATCATTGCTCCAGTGATGACTGTCAAACACACTGCTAAGTCCCCAGGTGTGTTCACCATGTTTCAGGAAAAAAACGCTGGCATTGTAAAATCTAGGATCCGACAGAGAGCAGCCTATTGTATCAAATACACACACAAAACATGACAATCATGAATGCCATAACATTCTATAAGTAAAGTACCAGGTACCGGCAGTATGTCACATTTGTTACATTATTGATTATAACATATCATAATTATGTACCGGTAGGTATATCTGTACATGCATCTAAGTGTGCTGCATTGTACCATAACATATGGGGCAAAGAAACAGTCAAAAATGACACACAAACCGGATTCACTCTGTAGACATTTGGTCCTGGCTCGGAACACTGCCCTCATCTCTGCCACTTTACGTGGATCGGATGCGGATCCCTGTATCCAGGTATCTCCAAACTCCTTTGTAATCACAGGAAGCTTGGACTTGTATGGCATCAAGGCCTCAACAAAAGCCTCTAGGGAGGAGGACTGAACATCTGCTCCAGGAAACTGGGATCTCGCTATCTCATAATAGCCAAGGACCTCCTACAAAATCAAAATCAGATATATACCAGTTGTTATAGAGGTTAAAAAAGAAATCAGTCTAGAGAACTCAGGTACCTGGAAATCTTTAATCTGAAGTACAAGTTTTTCTATGTGAATTCTAAATTTTCACTTTTTTTATGAATCAAAGGAAGAAACCTACCTTATAATCCATTGGTGGTCCAGAGTTGTCTGTTCTGAATGCAAAGCAGAGAGCATGATCAAAGCCTGGAAACGTGGCACAATCCCTCCGAGACAGGCCATAAGGCTTTGCTGGGTTGGGGCCAGGGTTCTCAGGGTAACCACCTGTAAGTGATATATGATGAAAAAGAATTTATATTTATCACAGCAAAATGTTGTAGCCCATTTTAACAAAGGCTAAAGAAATTTCATCTGAATTATTCTATATATATGCTTAATACTGTAAATTTCTTATTTTACAAAAGTACTAAATAGTGCGACTCCACTGTTTTGTATCAAATTGCAAAAACATAAAATAGCAATCGCCAATATTTTGTTATTACATGTGTTTCCTATAGTTTAAAACTGTCTGAAAAATAAATGCGAAACTTTAAAATTTGTGAGGGTTGCTTCTTGTGATTTTACACGGAAATTAATTCCTCATGTTTATTTAGGAATTTACAGCACTTATCATTAAGAATACAATTTAGGCACTACCAAGTTCTTTTTATTCTTTTCATTTTCTTGAAAACTCTTTCAATTACTTTAATACAATTTACAATTAATAAATTGTGGCTTTTATACTTGAATCTTGAAAAAATAAATAGCAAGATCAGGAAACAAATATACATGTAATTTAATACATGTACCATTAATATGTCATCTTTTTAAAACAATTTTTGTGTTTTCTATAACAAAGTCTCTTTCTTCTGCGATAAGTGCCATTAAATGCAGGGATAACATTAAAACTAAAATCTACCTGGGTGCCAGATTCCAATGACAGAGCTGTTTTTAAATTTCCAGTTAAAGATGGGAGGGACAGCAGGAGGGGCTGTTACAGTGTTGACACCCACACTAACAGCCTCTATTCCCAGGTCTGTCAAGATTGGCAAGACAGCCTGGGTCATTGCTGAAAATTACAACCAGAGAGATATGAAAATATACAGGGTTCATGGTTTATTTTTATAAACCATGTTAAATAATCACCTTGAAATTAAAACTAGACTATGTTATTGATTTGAATCATGTTCATGTTTCTGAAATTTGTAAAATCTCAAAAATTCCTGTTAACACAAATTGATTATTGGAGAAAAGATAGACAAAATAAAAACACTGCATTGAAGGACGAGTATGGGACTCACCCGGAACATCTCGTTGACTGAGCGTCCTGTATTTCCTTTTGATTCCCAGCTCCTTGTCTAAGTCTATACTGAGCTGCACACCAAAACCCACCATCATAGGGTCCATGGTCTCCATGTACATGTTCATAGGCCCTGCGTGCCAGGTGATGTCCCCGCGTCTTGCTGCAGCTATGAACTTTGCCTTTTCTGTCTCATTAGGACACTACATGAAACGTAAGACCATTTCAATGAAAACATAATTTGGACATAAGTGATGAAGAATATCAAAATGTACCATAACCAAGAGTACTTAGAAACTGAATTTTGAAGTTTGGTCGAGACATTAGAAATGTATGTCTAAGTACCTTAATCAATTAATCAGGGAACAAACTGGCAAAAAATCTAGAAAACAATACCGGTAATCCTAACAATGCACTAGAAGATGAGGTACATGAACAATATATATTACACAGTACCTGTAGTTTTATCCCTGATAGGACCAGGTTGGGGGGACAGTGTAGGTACAGCCTGACCAGCCAGGGGTGGGTCGTATAAATCTGCTTCTCATAGTAACCCAACTCTCTCAGGGTAGCGGAAGTATTGATTGAGCGAGGGAAGTACTCAACAAAATACTTGTTTATCACATTGTTCACAAAGCCGAGCTCCTCAGGTAGCAACCCATCATATCCCACATCTTTCAAATGAAAAAAAGATATGACAACTGTACAGTTACATTTACAAGTCATTGTTTCATTCAACAACTGTACAGTTACATTTACATGTCAGTATTTCATTCATTAAAATAAGTAAAAAATGTCTACACAAAGACAGAAAAAAGGCACAAGAGACTATGCATGGAGTTTCAGTCCATTTGATGAAAAGGCATTTTTGTTACCTGGTTTTAATAACAATATGTTTTGTGACCACGGAGCATGGTGTCGATCAAAATACACATCAAGATGACACAAATGTGCAAATAATTTTTTACTTATAACTGGCAACCATTGAGCATTTTCACATTATATGTATCGGCTTTTTCCCTGAGTTAAATAAATACATTTGGAACTTCTCATTGCACTGTGACGTCTGGGGACTTCAACATTTTTAGTCAGTATTAGAGAGAACTATCTGTCTTTAGTAACTGATTTCTGTTCAAGTAAACAATATATCATGTCATTATTTGGTACATAGAATATAATGACAATACTTTAGGTTCTAATATATTATTTGGTTTTAAGTCGAATTTATAGAGATATTTATACTTTTGACATATTTTTAAGTGGATTATTGTTGACATAACATAAATTTGGACCTCATGTTTACAAGATTAGATTTTAAATAATTCTTAGAAATTAAGGAATATATTAACTTTATTGATTCAAAATTGTTTGAAACAATTCTTTAATTATTTCTACAAAATTATGCGTCAAGGATCCTCAAACCCCTTACGTCTACTTTTATGACAGCTAGCTAGTACGTCACAACATGGTGATTTTAGCGCATTGTAAAACAGTTTGTATCGCAAAATTTTTATGTCTATCCCTGTGGTGCAATGGATGTAGCTTCAACTTACCGACTCGCAGGTCCCAAGTTTGAATACTGTAGGGACTTTTATTTTCATTAATAGGGGTAAAATTTAAAAGTTTGTTTCTTCCCCAACATTGAAATTTTTTCTGTCATTTTCAAGTCAAACACATGCTAGAAATCGATATCTTTAAATAATTTAGTAGAATGAGCTTGTATGCAGAACTTTTCCCAGGTGTGTGGTCAGTGTGGAGGACACGTAAGTAAAAAAGCTATGGCAAAATTCTTTGTAATTTTTTATTGGCCTTTCTTTTAAAATATTAAATATTGTAGTGTGGTATGACACAATATAATATCATATGGTATAGAGTTGTACAGTATGATAATCATGTTATTTGAAAATTTTACACTGTATTGTATGATACAATATGATATTTTATTATACTTTCATGTTAAATACTGAAATCTGATTGGTTTATACGCAGTTGATAATCCGTACTATTACCCTCAGTGTTAGCAACACACTTAGCAACGGGTAACACAACGAATTGTTACATGCGCGTACGGTTCGCCGTAGAAATCACCTCATTTCTATGTAAAAGCAGTAATAATTTCCCTAAAATTAAGACATTCGGTATAATAAAATAGATAGTGCCTGTTTGGGAGGATAACAGTTCAAATTGACACCCCTCGAAAACCATTGTCAACCTCCGCTTCGCGTCGGTTGACAATGGTTTTCTCAGGGTGTCAATTTCAACTGTCACCCTCCCAAACAGGCACTATTTATATAGTGTCAAATGATAAATAACATAAGATATATCATACTGTATGATACAATATGATATTGTATATGAACACACCTATGGATTCATCATCTAAGCCTGTCAAGTGCATAAGTACTATAAGACACTCCATCCATACAAGTTGGTAAAGACTGAACCAATAATAACTAAGATTTGTCTATCAAAGGGCACCTGCTTCAAAAACTTTAACTCATGCAGATATGCAATAAATGTCTAAAGTGTGAACGCAAGTTGTCACCTATATGTTAAAGAGATTTCCTTGCAAAATGTGTTTGTTTCAATATTTCAAAATATATACATTTATAATCATGTTTATATAAACTTTGTGCAAAAAAAAGTTATAATTGACAGTTTATAGTATCCCTTTCCTTAGTTTTATCTTGTATGTTGATCAAATTCAAAATTAATACCTTTTAAATATTTGTATCAGTGCTATACATGTATTTGGAAGGGGTTACCAAAAGTATGATGTTATCATGTCAACTTCCGTCCACCCTTTAGCCTTTTTTCACATATCTAATACAGTTGATGTAGACTGAGGGGTGATGTTTATAAATGACAGGTGTAATGCACCATTCTGGTTGAATTGGTTGTAAGCTTAGATGTTGAATGACTGGGAGAAGGAGAGGATCGCAAAATATTTTTACTGATGAATTTTAAGCAAAAATTTCACTTGATGTGACAGTTTAAAATAAATCCAAGATGGCAGAGATGGGTACCTTGTGTATTAACTATATTTGGTAAATGATATTCATTTTCATTATGAGAAAGATTTGTAACATCAGGGAGGTAGGTGCCTCTGTGTATAACTTACCAAGGTGGTTCATGAATAACAAATGTACATGCTTGATATCCTCACACTTGATGGTCAAAACTAGAGTCATGGTCAACAGAGTTTTAATCTGAAAGATAAACCATTTAGTAGGATAAAATATTTGACTTTTATTAAGGTTTCTAGATTTATTGCACAATAATGTCACTTCAGTTTAAAAGATATGTCATAATTAGTTTTGTCATCATGAGTGAATTAGGTTCTAATTTCAGCCCCTTTCTCCTATCAAATGTCACATATTTTTAAAAAAAATGAACCTGTACTATTACCCCTTTTTTGTCCCCCCCCCCCCCCCAAATAAATAAATGGGGAACTTTTATGATTTTGAAAAGTAAAAGAGAAGAACATTACAATTTAAAAAATCTGGAATTAAAACAAATCACTGGGATCAAAATTAACTTTTTTGACTGCTCGCAAATTTTATCTATTGGAATATGTTTTTTACTCACAAAATTAAACTTTCACTAGCATTTTTTCATCTCATAGTAATAATTTCATAAACAAGAGGCCCATGGGCCACATCGCTCACCTGAACAGCAGTTCCTTGTAACATTACATTTCGTAGCATATGCTTTTTCTATTTTAAACATTGAACCCCTTTCTGGGGACCCAGTAATGGTCCGAGGTTTATGGTTGGCTTGAACAACATAAATAGTAACATAGGAATGAAAATGTGTAGCACTGCGGTGGGACCGCACGTACACAACCTGAAAAACTGAACGTAGAAGAGTTCCACTTCAAGAGGAATAACTCTCAGACTGTACAGAACATTAAGAAAGATAACTCTTGGTTCCACTACATTAGAGTTTACACAATTTGAGGATCCTTGCATAGTAATCTCACAAACTGTAGCATTATAGTTCTCGAGAAGAACTTTTTAAAAACATTTTCAATATATCTTTCTATGTTAAACTTTGAACCCCTTCTGGGGCCACAGTATTAGTCCAGTGCTAAAGTTTTAATTATTTGGAATCTACATTATTTAAGGATGCTTGCATAGTTATCTCACAAGCTGAAGCATTATAGTTCCCTAGAAAAAGATTTTTCAACATTTTCCCTCTATATTTCTATGCTAAACTTTGAACACCTTTTGGGGCCCCAGTATTAGATTGAGGTTACGGCTTTTATAATTTCGAATCTACACTATTTGAGGGTGCTTACGTAGTTATCTGACAAATTGATGCATTGTAGTTCTCGAAAAGAAGATTTTTAAACATTTTCCATATATACCGGTACTTCTACATTTAACTTTAAACCCATCTTGGGTCCCTAGTATTAGTCCAGGGGTCACTATTTTAAAACTGTCGAACCTTCATTATCCAAGGTTGTATGCATGATAGTAATCTCACAAATTGAAGCATTGTAGTTCTCGAGAAGAAGATTTTTTAACCTGTTACCTTTATATTTCTATAATAAACTTTGACCCCATCTTGGGGCCCTATTATTGGTCCGGGGGTCACGATTTTACGAATTAGGAATCTACATAAGCGAAGGATGCATGCATAGATATTCCACTAACTAAAACATTGTAGTTCTTGAGAAGAAAATTTTTAAACTTTTCCTTTGTTTTTTAAAATGTTTAAATTTTGAACCCCTCTTGGTGCCCATCAATTGTCCGGGAGTTACAATTTTTTGAATCTACATTATTTAAGGATGTACATGTATGCATAGTAATATCCCAAACAGTTGCACGATGGTTCTTGAGAAGATTTTAAAACATTTTCCTATATATGTTAAAATCTAAACCCCTCCTGGGGCCCCACTTTTGTTCGGGGGTCACGATTTTTACAATCTTCACTATATATACAACCTTTTGTGTATGTATTGTTATTTTTGGTGAAGTGGTTCTTGAGAAGAAAATTTTTAAACATTTTTCATATGTAGTTCTATGTTAAATTTTGATCCCCGCCTGGGGCCCCAGTTTTGGTCCGAGGGTCACGATTTTTACAATTTAGAATCTTCATTATACATACAAGCTTTTGTGTAAATATTGGCATTTCTGGTGCAGTGGTTCTTGAGAAGAAGATTTTTTAAACATTTTCCTATGTAATTCTATGTTAAACTTTGAACCCCGCCTGGGGCCCCAGTTTTGGTCCGAGGGTCACGATTTTTACAATTTAGAATCTTCACTATATATACAAGCTTTTGTGTAAATATTGGCATTTCTGGTGCAGTGGTTCTTGAGAAGAAGATTTTTTAAACATTTTCCTATGTATTTCTTTATATGTTAAACTTTGAACCCCGCCCGGGGCCCCAGTTTTGGTCCGAGGGTCACGATTTTTACAATTTATAATCTTCACTTTGTATACAAGCTTTTGTGTAAATATTGGCATTCCTGGTGCAGTGGTTCTTGAGAAGAAGATTTTTTAAACATTTTCCTATGTATTTCTATGTTAAACTTTGAACCCCGCCTGGGGCCCCAGTTTTGGTCCGAGGGTCACAATTTTTATAATTCAGAATCTTCACTATGTATACAAGCTTTTGTGTAAATATTGGCATATCTGGTGCAGTGGTTCTTGAGAAGAAGATTTTTTAAACATTTTCCTATGTATTTCTATATATGTTAAACTTTGAACCCCGCCTGGGGCCCTAGTTTTGGTCCGAGGGTCACGATTTTTACAATTTATAATCTTCACTTTGTATACAATTTTTTGTGTAAATATTGGCATTCCTGGTGCAGTGGTTCTTGAGAAGAAGATTTTTTAAACATTTTCCTATGTATTTCTATGTTAAACTTTGAACCCCGCCTGGGGCCCCAGTTTTGGTCCGAGGGTCACGATTTTTATAATTTAGAATCTTCACTATGTATACAAGCTTTTGTGTAAATATTGGCATTTCTGGTGCAGTGGTTCTTGAGAAGAAGATTTTTTAAACATTTTCCTATGTATTTCTTTATATGTTAAACTTTGAACCCCGCCTGGGGCCCCAGTTTTGGTCCGAGGGTCACGATTTTTACAATTTAGAATCTTCACTATATATACAAGCTTTTGTGTAAATATTGGCATTTCTGGTGCAGTGGTTCTTGAGAAGAAGATTTTTTAAACATTTTCCTATGTATTTCTATGTTAAACTTTGAACCCCGCCTGGGGCCCCAGTTTTGGTCCGAGGGTCACGATTTTTACAATTTAGAATCTTCACTATATATACAAGCTTTTGTGTAAATATTGGCATTTCTGGTGCAGTGGTTCTTGAGAAGAAGATTTTTAAAGACATGCACCCTATACTCACTGTTTCGCAATTATCTCCCTTTTGAAAAGGGCTGTGCCCTTTATTTTAACAATTTATAATCCCCTTTCCATAAGGATGCTTTGTACCAAATTTGGTTAAATTTGGCCCAGTGGTTTTTGAGAAGAAGTTGAAAATGTGAAAAGTTTACAGACGGACGGACAGACGGACGGACGGACGGACGGACGACGGACAACGGGTGATCAGAAAAGCTCACTTGAACCTTTGGTTCAGGTGAGCTAAAAAACTTATTTTCTGTAGTAAATACTGTAAACATCTATATCTATTAATATCATCTGTAATGGCGACATACACGGATATTATGAATACATAGAGCTGAAATCACGGTGGCTTAATGTTTAGGAGAAAATTGTCTGATCACGAACAATTACCGGTAAATTAAAAACACATGAACTTATGTTTCTACAGTATTTTTAACATAAGCTTCGAAATCTAAAAGGATAAACCGGAAAAGACCCTTATTTTGTTACTCGCATAAGTTAGCGACCACAGTTCCCTTTAACTTGTAATTTTAATTTTTAACTCAAGTTTAGCAAGTATTTTCCTGGTAATTTTGACCCCTGCAAATTAATTTAATTAACTCTAATGGTTATTGATAAATTTTTATACAATGATACTAGTCCAGGGATTTTTCTTCGTTTATACAAGTGGCCTGTGACTTTTGAATTGGAAACATTTTTGGTCAATTGGGAATTGTAATTCAAATCAATAAATATACTGGCATGTAACCATGCAATTCTCGCCAAGTACCTTTTCTTGCCAGTGCATTGTTATGTCATTTTTTGGTTGATAATTTTAAGGACAAAATATTTCTTGTAACTACCTCTAAGAAATGATCACAAGTATAATGTGTAGGCTTTATACAATTGATGACATATGTACAAATAACTGTAATGCACTTTATTTTATTTACTCATGGTGTACAGGTTTTTTTTGCAAGTTAAAGTGTAAAGACATTTACATTACAATACATACAATTTATTTCGCGTAACCCTTGTAACCCTGTTTCAGAACATAGCTGTATATAGAAACAAGGATCTGTTACCCTCGTAAGCCTAATGTAACCCTGTTTCAGACTAGAGATTAGTATAGAGACATGTGTTAGTTAGTACAGGGATGGTGTAAAAGTAGTCCGGGACATATGTCCCGGACATATGTCCCGCGATGTCCCAATTTTCTATTTCGCGTCTAACTTATTTTCCAGTTACTTTTTTCAAAAACCGTTAATTGGATATCAAATGGCATCTTAATCTAGGTCGATGGTATTCTTTCTGCTTCTTAAAAAACACTAATAAATTAAAAATCGCCAATTTTCCTTCGTCGAAAGTGTAAATGTAGTCCCGAGAAATCGACAATGTTTTTTTGATTTCCGGTTTTTGTTTTGCCTTTGTATATACATTAAATATACATATTTCTATGTGTTTTTTCTTGTTGTTGTCTCTCTATTATTTGTTTATGGTAGAAATACTAATTATTTATCAACTTTTAACCTTAAAAGCAGTTATTTACACTTTTTCATGCGGGACATTGAAGTTTACGTACGGCTGAAATGATATAGTACAATTGGAAACCCAACAAAGTTACATGTAAGAGTTCCGAATAAAATTCACGTTTATCAATAATTTCATATAATATTGAGATGAATTGAAAAATATATATTTGTAAACAAATATTAGTATTATTATTAATAGTAATTTTATTTATATTACCTTGATACTAGAAAATGCGTTCAATCATTATAATTACATGTAAAGGATTCCGACAGCAATTATCTTCTCAAAATCATTGAATAATTATTTTACTTGTTGTTACAATAATTATTGTCTCAATATTAGAATTAAGATTCTCGACCGTGATTAGATGTGCAATTAAATGCGCGGATATATGAAAATGTATTGGATTATTTTGAAAATGTTCCACCCCTTAAGCAATTTTAAATGTGCGCGCAACCTAATTGCATCTGGTATGACCACGATTGGGCTAAAATTGTAACAATTATTGTCTCATCATTAATTTTTCTCCATAAAATACCTTGAACCAAGGTCCGCATCGAAGCGTAGGGTGGACTAGTGCTGTCAACACGAATATATTATATGTAACAATGTTATCAACATCGTAGAATGTAAATAATGCTATATTAACATGCTTGAAACATGTACATAGTAGATTAGTGCTATCATGCTTTATTTTCTATCATTTTTCTTTAGATTCATAACTGTCCCCATTGGATAATATAAAACGTCTGTAAAATGTACACATGTAAATAATAGATTTAGTGCTTTTAACTGCCTTAACAAATATGTTTTACTATTTTTCTAACAATAATATGGCTCTTAATAAAGGAGGCCTCCACGTGGCAAGAGCTGGGCAACGGTATATGATATATAAATGATATGCCGGCTAGCATCCTTTACAGACTCGTTATACGGAATTGTATATACTACCCCTGTTGGGTTTTCGGTTTTACTTTTTCTTTTCTCTTTCTTGTGAACTGCGATGTCCCGCGAAGAATTGTGTAAAAAAATATCTTAGGGATTGAGAATGACTTAATAATTATGTTTATATTATAAAACAATATTTGATATTCAAATACAGTATATAAATATATAGAAATATGTATATTTAATGTATATACAAAGGTAAAACAAAAACCGGAAATCAAAAAAACATTGTCGATTTCTCGGGACTACATTTACACTTTCGACGAAGGAAAATTGGCGATTTTTAACTTATTAGTGTTTTTTAAGAAGCAGAAAGAATACCATCGACTTAGATTTAGATGCCATTTGATATCCGATTAACGGTTTTTGAAAAAATTAACTTGAAAAAAAGTTAGACGCGAAATAGAAAATTGGGACATCGCGGGACATATGTCCGGGACATATGTCCCGGACTACTTTTACACCATCCCGTAAAATTTCTTGTTTAGATTGTTAGACTGTTTGATGTTTCATAAAGATAGACAGTGATCAAATGTTTGAAATTTACTTCTAAACTTAGTGCGTTAATATGTAAACGACATGAACGTAGGGACGAGCGCAGATTTTTTGTTAAATAAAGAAAGAAACGTGACTGTAGTCGTGTAGACACAGCGTAGTACAGAGGCGTGTTCAGCAGAGCAAGCGCTCGAGCTGAGGCTCGCCAAAATTTATGTTGCATATATGGCAAGAATACAGTACACTTTCCCAGTGCAGCAATTCTGTAACCCAGTTACATACCCTTCCTAATTTAAACTTCAACCATGCTTGAAATTCTGTACTAACGGGATGGTGTAAAAGTAGTCCGGGACATATGTCCCGGACATATGTCCCGCGATGTCCCAATTTTCTATTTCGCGTCTAACTTTTTTTCAAGTTAATTTTTTCAAAAACCGTTAATCGGATATCAAATGGCATCTAAATCTAAGTCGATGGTATTCTTTCTGCTTCTTAAAAAACACTAATAAGTTAAAAATCGCCAATTTTCCTTCGTCGAAAGTGTAAATGTAGTCCCGAGAAATCGACAATGTTTTTTTGATTTCCGGTTTTTGTTTTACCTTTGTATATACATTAAATATACATATTTCTATATATTTATATACTGTATTTGAATATCAAATATTGTTTTATAATATAAACATAATTATTAAGTCATTCTCAATCCCTAAGATATTTTTTTACACAATTCTTCGCGGGACATCGCAGTTCACAAGAAAGAGAAAAGAAAAAGTAAAACCGAAAACCCAACAGGGGTAGTATATACAATTCCGTATAACGAGTCTGTAAAGGATGCTAGCCGGCATATCATTTATATATCATATACCGTTGCCCAGCTCTTGCCACGTGGAGGCCTCCTTTATTAAGAGCCATATTATTGTTAGAAAAATAGTAAAACATATTTGTTAAGGCAGTTAAAAGCACTAAATCTATTATTTACATGTGTACATTTTACAGACGTTTTATATTATCCAATGGGGACAGTTATGAATCTAAAGAAAAATGATAGAAAATAAAGCATGATAGCACTAATCTACTATGTACATGTTTCAAGCATGTTAATATAGCATTATTTACATTCTACGATGTTGATAACATTGTTACATATAATATATTCGTGTTGACAGCACTAGTCCACCCTACGCTTCGATGCGGACCTTGGTTCAAGGTATTTTATGGAGAAAAATTAATGATGAGACAATAATTGTTACAATTTTAGCCCAATCGTGGTCATACCAGATGCAATTAGGTTGCGCGCACATTTAAAATTGCTTAAGGGGTGGAACATTTTCAAAATAATCCAATACATTTTCATATATCCGCGCATTTAATTGCACATCTAATCACGGTCGAGAATCTTAATTCTAATATTGAGACAATAATTATTGTAACAACAAGTAAAATAATTATTCAATGATTTTGAGAAGATAATTGCTGTCGGAATCCTTTACATGTAATTATAATGATTGAACGCATTTTCTAGTATCAAGGTAATATAAATAAAATTACTATTAATAATAATACTAATATTTGTTTACAAATATATATTTTTCAATTCATCTCAATATTATATGAAATTATTGATAAACGTGAATTTTATTCGGAACTCTTACATGTAACTTTGTTGGGTTTCCAATTGTACTATATCATTTCAGCCGTACGTAAACTTCAATGTCCCGCATGAAAAAGTGTAAATAACTGCTTTTAAGGTTAAAAGTTGATAAATAATTAGTATTTCTACCATAAACAAATAATAGAGAGACAACAACAAGAAAAAACACATAGAAATATGTATATTTAATGTATATACAAAGGCAAAACAAAAACCGGAAATCAAAAAAACATTGTCGATTTCTCGGGACTACATTTACACTTTCGACGAAGGAAAATTGGCGATTTTTAACTTATTAGTGTTTTTTAAGAAGCAGAAAGAATACCATCGACCTAGATTAAGATGCCATTTGATATCCAATTAACGGTTTTTGAAAAAAGTAACTGGAAAATAAGTTAGACGCGAAATAGAAAATTGGGACATCGCGGGACATATGTCCGGGACATATGTCCCGGACTACTTTTACACCATCCCAAATTTTACAAACCATTGTTGTTGTTATCACAATCCGCGTGACTATACTGGAAGTAACCTAATGAAATTAAACCTCAAACCTATATTTGTGTGTAATAAAGGGGACGGAAATTAAAAACCTGATAAAAAGTTAAAATGTAAAAATTTCCCTTATTGTAAAGATAAATTTACATATTAAATCAGTTGGTCGATCTTTAAAGGAAAGAAAAAACATTCTGCAAATACTTTCATTGCGTGCACCGGAATTTTTTTTATACACGGGTCTACATGTTTTCTTCCCTCATTACGTCCGGTTTTAGATAAGATGGCGTGTTTACCTTGATTTTATTTCTTGTTTTAATATTTTAACCCTTTTTACATCACCTATTTCAGGTGAGCTGGAGTAGAATGTCTGCTGATGAAAATCAAACACTCCAGGTAATGACTGAATCATAATTTCAAGCAACTACACATCAGCATACTGTAACGTTTTTCAAAGAATGGAAAGTGAAAGAGAAAATACACTGTGAAACGAGATGAGAGGAAGGGTGACGGTCGAACCCGCGCCTCAGAATCTCTATACAGCTTTTAATGTAGCTTATTAGTATAAGCAGTATTAAATGCTAGATTTTCTCATTCAATAAAAACTTGGATTTGTTCAATTCAAAAGCAGCCAATCCCTTTTAACTAATTGTTTAAAAAACAAGAGACTTAGAAAAAAAAGGTTTTTTTAATCATTCTCATATGAACTATAAAGGAAAGGCTTTTCTCATCCCCCTTCCCTTTGGTCCATAGAGCTTCGTTTATGTGCGTAATGTCAGCATTGCTGGCCCTAATGCTGGGTATTTTTACTCTAAACCCTAGCTAGCTTGTTAACTCTGATGTTTTGTTTATGTATATCAGGATCCTATCCACAATTAAATAAATGCCAATTTTGTTAGTTTGACCCTAATAATGGAAAATAAAACAAAACTTTGCCCAGGTTGAGTTTTTTTATTGGTTTGTTTAATCTATAGATTTTTTTTGCATACATTTAGCTTTTTAAATTGCAAAATCTTATTGAAATGTTTAATGTACAATTTGCATCAAAAGCTGCTTATTCAATATCTTGTACACAAGAACACCTTTGATTTCAGGATGAAGAAATTGAGGCACTTGCTGCTATATACGGTGATGATTGGGAAGTTGTTGACAGTGAATCAAGAAAATACCACATAAGAATTTCAGATGAAAAATTGAAAAATGCTATTTTGATGGAGGTTTGTATAAAAAAAAACCACCCCATAAGCATTTTTCACCAATAGTACATCAGAAATTTGTATGACATTCATGGATAAAGCTGCATTTACACCCCCCCCCCCAATTCAGTTTGAACTTTAACAATAATGAGTTATTTCAGAAGCATTTTAAAATATTTTAACACATGCAAGTAACTCTTACATTACAAAACATTTTCCCATCCAATTTTGCAATGGTCTTTTGAATTATCATACCAAACAAGAATACAGATAACACCAGCTGTATTGGAAACCTATTAAAAATATTAATAGTTGACTCATGGCCATTTGCAAGACTGTACTTGCTAAAAAATCATGAATTGGGGATATTAACACTTTTGAACAAAGAGAAAATTCCATCAGCAATGTGGACATATTTTAAAATATGCAGTTTATGCAACAACAAAAAAGTTTAAAAGAATTCAATTTCATTTTCACTTTTCTTTGCATTGAAAATATTCAATGAAAGCAATACATTGACATAATGTTATTGTATACCCCAGGTTTCCTTTCCTCCAGATTATCCAAAGACTGCACCTCCTCAATATATCCTGAGGTAAAAACCAAATTATGCCATATTCAATAAAATTCTAAATCACAACAAATACCATTAGGCTCTATTGAGTTGGATTTTAGTTAAAGGCAAATATTAAAACTTTCAATCTGAGATCTCATTTAATCTTTTACAAGTATATGCAATCTATTCAATAATCAAAAGCTCATCAAAATTAGTTTATCATGCAGTTTTAATAATACATATAGTCAAGGATACTAATTAAGTTCTTTGGGCAAAAAATACAGGAAATGTGTTTTATGACATCAAAATATTTTGGTTGTTAGCCCACCTGAGCCCGAAGGCTCAAGTGAGCTTTTCTGATCAAGATTGTCTGTTGTCTTTTATCATTGTGGTAAACTTTTTACATTTTCATCTTCTACTCCAGAGGCCCTGGAATGATTTCAACCAAACTTGGCACAAAGCATCATTGGGTGAAGGGGATTCAAGTTTATTCAAATGAAGGGCCAAGCCCTCTTTAAAGAGGAGATAGTTTAGAATCATTGAAAGTTTATTGGTATTCTTCAAAAATTTTCTGAAAAACCATTTGGCCAGAAAAGCTCATATTTCTGTGAAAGCATTCTCAGGTAGTGTCAGTTCAAGTTTGTTCAAATCATGGTTGTAGGTTAAGGGTGGGTCCAGAATGGGTTTTACAGAGGAAAATAGTGGTAAAGAGAAAATCTTTAAAAATTTTCTCAATAACCATATGGTCAGAAAATCTTAACCTAATTAAGGTACCTGGTAGTTTAGATTCAGTATTTTAAAATTCTTCTCTCAAAACCCAATGAGCCAGGAAAACTCAAATTTGTGTGGAAGCGCTCCTCATGTTGAGTACATTCAAGTTTGTTCAAATCATGGTCCCAGGGGGTAGGGTGGGGCCACAATGTGGGGATGATGTTTTACATAACAATATATAGAGAAAATCTTTTTAAGGTGGAATAACACACCTGGAAAAAGTCACTCAACTCTAAATTATTTGATTATGAAAGATATAATGATAAATAAACTATACATATGTCAAATAAGCGAACAATTTGCATTTTGGGGATAAAAAATAAATATCTAAAAAAATCAATTTAGTAAGTAACAACAAAAGCCCCTGTGGGATTCGAACTCGGTGTGTACGGAACACAAGCCCGACACTTTATCCACTGGCTATAAGGCAAGTTATAAATTGCTGTCGATAAAATCCTTTTAAAAAAACAAAATGTTGTTTCGATCAGAGGTCAGCCATTTTTTGACGATGTGTTATTCCACCCTAAATCTTCTTCTCAAAAAACCAATCAGATTGAAAAGCTCAGATTTGTGTGGAAGCATCCTTATGTGTTCAAGTGTGTTCAAATTATGATCTCCAGGGGTAGGGTGGAGCCACAATGGGATGAAGTTTGACATATTGATATATAGAGAAATTCTGTTAAGATTCCTTTCTCAAAACCTGTTGGCCAGACAGGCCTAAATTTGTGTGGAAGCATCTTTAGTTATAGTGTAGATTCAAGTTTGTTCAATTCGTGGTTCCTAGGGGTAGGGTGGGGCCATAGTGGGAGAGATGTCAAATTTATACAAAGGAAGATATAGAAGATAATCTTTAAAAATCTTCTAGAAAAGCATTCAGCCAAAAAAACTGAAACTTATATGAAAGCACATGTCATGCAGATTAAAGTTGATCAAACCATTATTTCCTGGAAAAAAGAAGGGCCACAAAAGGGGGATTTTTAAACAGGCCTGGAATAGAGAAAAATATTCTCACAAATACTAAAACAACAAAAGGGGATTAGTATTTACCATGAAAATATGTGGATAAATATTGGCAGAATTTTCAACTTTTTTGTGCAAGATCTACTATACTAAATAAATAATTGTCAAGATATTTTGAATTTGATACTGTAATGCTGATTTGATGAGTTATGACTCATTAGTCATGTTTTGTAAATGACTGGACATGCAGAATTTTATGACTAAGATAGTTATGCACATTCGAATGTTTCATGTTTTAGTGCACCCTGGTTACTAAGAGATGAGAAAACAAACTTGGAAGGTTCATTAGCAGATATTTATTGGTATGGTTCTTAAAACTGTTTAGATTACCATTTCTTGTGGCATAAAATTATTGCAAAAGTGTATAAATGGAAATGTAATATGTTTATTAAAATATAATTCAATCAGCTAATTTCCTTTCTTTATTACCAAAATTTGAAAAATTCCTTACTAATAAATTTGCATGTTAATAATTGTTTTTAGTGAAAATATTGGAGAGAGTATCATATATTTATGGGTTGAGAAAATAAGAGAGTTTCTGCAAGAAAGAAACGAACTACATGTTAAAGCAGACACTACAGCAGGTAACTCAGGTACTGTGGAATCATTAGATTTCGTGGTGGCTCAATTTTAGTGGAATTCGTGGGTACCCCTCATCCATGAATTAAAATCCTCCACGAAATAATTAATTTGGGTAATAAAGTCATATTTCCTTTGTAGGTTTAAGAGAATACATGAAATTACGTCCCCACGAACCTCTAAAATTTAAGCAATCCACGAAAATTGGCCCCCACGAAATTTAATGATTCCACAGTATGTATAATGTATATATAACAGACTGCTATGTAGAATATTTTTAAGAGAATGTTCCAAGCTATGATAGATTTTGTTTGAATTGTTCAACATATTGCACTCCCTATTGTATGTTGATATTGAAAAAATCTGATGGATTAATAATATTCTGTTGAGAGTATTCACACTGTAGAATCAGAGGTTCATAACCGGTACATAGTTTTTCCCCAAAGGCATCTAATTTATTAGGTAAAAGGTTTATTTTTTGATTATGAGTAAAATAGCCTCAGTTGCCATTAATTTTTTTCATTTAGCTTAACTCTCAAAGGTAGTTTTGTTTTGTTATTATGAGTATAAAGGGAACACAAATAAAAGAAGATGAAATATGTTCAATATCTGATTATTAATATAGCTTTCATGATAGCCCCTGCACACTCTGTTGTTCAAATGAGAAAGGAGAATTCATTATCTTTATAAAAGCCATTGCAAATAATATTTCAGCTGTAAACAACTCCTTTATTGTCAATGTATTGCTGGAATGTGCCAGAGTAGATGTTGCAAAGTCAGTTATTACAACGTTAAAAGAAAGGTAATGATAGTGCAGTAAATCTATTTTTTTTGGTTAATAATGGATATTGTGAGATGATAAAGTCAACAGTGTGATATACACTCCATAGAAACTTTTTTAAATTAACTATTATAAACTCTACTCCCTGTTTTATTGTCGTATGAATCATTAGGAATCGCAAAGCAATATCCTGGAAGTGATATAGAGTTGGCAATCTGTTCATCAATTGCACAGATAAGCAAAATATAAATTTATATATTAAAGACAGACGCAACCAGTCTTCCATTATTTTCCTCATTTTTTTTTATCGCCGCATTGTGAAGATTTCCACTACATCATGCCATAATTAAATTTTCATGACAATGTTTTTATGATATTTTTCTATTTAAAATATCAATTTCAGTTGAAAATGTTTACTGTACGTGACTTAATTTATTCATAGACATTCAGTAGCAGTTTGCATGCTATTATAAGGAAAATTTGAAATATTCTATCTCCAAATATAGACTGTTGATGTACACTAAACTTTTGGGCATCAAATAAATAATGAAAAATCTATCAAAGAAAATTATCTAAACTCAGGAATGTTTTGTGTGTCTTTAAACACCTTTTCACTTTTGCTTTTGTTGATCTTTTTTTTTTTTTAAAAGACCCAATTTAACCCAAGAGATAAATGTAGTGTTTTCAGTTCTGTGTACAAACTTTCAGGAATACAGTGAAGTGCATGGTGCAGTTCTTAAAATTTTTTTTCTTTGTATTTCCATGCATTTAACAGACAACTTGTCTAACTCATCATTAGAATTCACAATAAATAAGGGCATCACTGAAAATGAAAGCTTCTTTACCTCTTATTGATTTGTTAAAACTTTTTGGTGTACTTTATTGCTTTAAAGGAATTATGTAGAAAATGAAACAGTTTCTTGATATATTAAATCATGGGAAAAGTAATCCCAGTACCTATACTCAATTTGACATCACTTTAAATGGGGGTCAAGAGCTTGTTGAATGCCTGTTTTGGAGAGACTGTAGGCAATATAGATATATTAAGCATTTTAAAATGTAATTACTTTACAGCATTCTAAAATTCATGGCCCAGAATAAAGGAATTTTTAATTTAGTTTTCGTACGGATATCTCCTCCAACAATTTTTAATATAGAAAGCTGGTTTTTTTGCAGATCAATTGTACATATTTCAGAGGTGTGCATATTGCTAGGATTTTGAATTCTGATAATATATGAAAAAAATACCATCTGGTCATTTTTTGGGCAAAATATTGCATCTAGGATACTGGTACCCTTATTGTACGGATAACTTCTTCAACAGTTTTCAAGGGGTTGTTGTTTTGCAGATCAATTGTACATACCAGTATATCAGAGGTGTGCATGTTGCTAGGATTTTGATTTCTGATGATTAATTTTAAAAATACCAGCTGATGAACTCTGTTCTTTTTGGGCAAAAATTTGGCATATAGAGTATCCCATTTCTCTGGATAGGTAGTGTTTATCAATTCAGGGTTGATAAATGGATTATGGATAGAGAACCCAGTTTGCTGTCACATTGACAGCTTTTCTCTTGTTAGGTCTAAAATATATTAATGTAGTCATAATGCACTTATGAATGTTCTTTTGTGTTCTTGCCCTTTTGTTTATTCTTAGTAAAAATTGTTGTACCAGGCAACTTTTAACTGGGTGATTCATTATGTGAACTTCAACACTCTCCCTCCCCCCACAACCACTGCCATTCACTTCATGTGGATATGATTCAGCCCACACCCCATGTCTATATTAATCATTGTAAATCTATTTTATATGTATGTTATGATAAAAAAAAAAAAGAACAATTCGTTTAAACAAGCTTTCCCATTTATAGAAGCTGTTATTCAAGAGCATATGCTAGATAGAAAAACAGAAGAGGAAGATGAAATTTTAGACATCGATTTCCTAAACGTACAGGAAAAACCTGACAAGTGCCATTTTGAAGAGCAGGAAAACAGCAGTGATGGTAAGCTCAGTTTTGCAAAAAAAAAATTAGGATTTTTTTTTGGAAATAAATGAACTTAGAGTTCATTTCATGAGTAATCCAATATATCTAGACTTAAAGTAAAACGTAAAATTACAGTGTTGTTGTCATGTCCAAGATTTTATCTACATTGCAGATGTAAACTGTCCTGAGATTCATCATGGAAAAAGTTTTGTTGACAGAAAAAGTGTGTTTCAAGGTCACATAGCCTCCATATCTCACACTAAACAAGTAATGTTCCTTTACAAATACTTTTTGTTTAAAAAAAAACAATACAATATAGTCTGTTTTTTCAAGGATTTAAAAAAGAAATTAACAACTTGCTTCATAATGCAAGTGGAAAGGATTGTAAATACCGGCACATGTACTGCAGCATGTCATCCAGCATATGCCAGCAGTCTATCAGAAAAAATAACTTCCCGATTTGATATTTCTCTGATCTCCTCCTTACCGCAGATTTCTCCATACATTAAAATATTACTTTGAATTTCATTTATTTTTAATTTTTTTGTTATGTTTTTAGAATGTCTGTCTGTCTGTCTGTCTGAACATTTTAGATTTACATGAAACTTACTCTGAACTCTATTTAACAAAAATTTTAGTATAAATTTGTTTTCCAATAATTCATAAATATCCTTGTTGAAAATCTAATTGTTTTATACATAATGGTAGTTCATCCATGTTAAAGTAAACAGATGATTTTTTATATTTAGGTAAAATTAGTTCTGGACTCTTTGTGTCAAAGTAAGAAGATTGCCGCAGCTACACACAATATATACGCATACAGAATATCTTCCAAAGACAAACAAGATGTTTTCTACCAAGGATGTGAGGATGACGGGGAAACACAGGCCGGCTCTCGGATGTTACACCTGATGCAGGTAATTTGTGCCATAAACAAACCTAACAATTATATACTTAGCCATTCTTAACTAATTCTGAAGAAAATCTGATTGTGTTCACAAAACATCTGACAAAACAGAATCACAATATTACATCAGACTTATAAATATAGTACTAGTATAGTAAATTTTATCTGTCTCAATGGAAATAAAACAAATAAAGTATAAAATAAATGTTAAAAAGTTCACAGTTTTATGAACTTAGTTGGTAAGTGAATCAGATCAAGACTTCGAGGAGACCCTTAGAGCTTCACAGGATTTGGTCTCAACCAACCAAGTTTATTTAAACAATAAAATGCTTTCTTGGGATTCATTTGGGATATGAAGGTAGCGACATTTCAGAAAAAATACATAACCTGCGTTAGCGTGTTATGTAATTTTTTTCTGCAATGATCGCTACCTTTATAACCAGCATGAATCATCAAAGAAAGCATTTCATTATTTATATTAGCATCTTTCTTTTAACTAAATAATAAATTGATTATGAAAAGTTAGTAAAATTCACTAAATTACTGTTAATGTACATAAGTACGTTAGCTAAAAGAAACAGCCAAATCGTCTCCTGTGAAACACGACATCACACAGACATCATCATGATTATTTCGTGCAGTCTGTGAATTTTCTTAGGTCGCTGTTGGCTTCGACCAATCGATATACAGGCATGTCAATTTTAGTCCTGTCAATTTTTTGTCAGTTCCAGCCGTTGTAGATTTCAACCAATCAATAAATGGGGCGTGTAGATTTCAGTTTGGCTGTTTCTATAGAGCTATGAATTAACTAAAAGTTTCTGTAAAAAATCGAGGAAATAATACTTGGTAGATGTAAATATATTCCAATGGATCTTCTAACATTGAAATATACAATCATGTACTTCTTAATTGAACAAAAGCAATCATTGAAAAAATTTAGAAAAACTACTGACTTTGGTTTCATATTTTTTTTCCAATAACAGCTACATTCATAAAGACATGGACTATCAAAGAAAGCAATTCATTGTGAAATTGGCACCTATTCCCTCCATTTTGCTGATATTAATGGATGGGTGATTTTGAATTTACAGATTGTAGATGCATGCAACGTAATTGTGGTGGTCACTCGTTGGTATGGAGGAGTTCATCTGGGTCCTGATCGCTTTAAGCATATAAATAACTGTGCCAGGCAGCTGTTGGATGAACATGGGTATATCCAGTCAAAGGTTAGCAGCAGTATTTATCCTGTTAATGATTTTACATATGGTTTATACATTTAAACAATAAAATGCTTCCTTTGATGATTCATTCGGGATATGAAGGTAGTGACATTGCAGAAAAAATACATAACCTGCTATTTTTTTGTAAATCTTTTCTGCAATGATCCCTACCTTCATAACCCGAATGAATCATCAAAGAAAGCATTTTATTGTTTATATTAACATCTTTCTTTATTAAGCTATTCGATAATTGATTAGGAAAAGTAAGTAAAATTCACTAAATTACTATTGATGTACGTAAGTAAGTTAGCAAAAATAAACAACCAAATCGTCTCCTGTGAAACTTTGAGTCTGACATCGTCATGATTATCTTGTGCAGTCTGTGATTTTTCCTAGGTCGCAATAGGTTTGGACCAATCGATAAACAGGGCGTGTCGATATCTGTCCTGTCATTTTCTTGTCAGTTTCAGCCGCTGTAGATTTCGACCAATCGATAAATGGGGCGTGTAGATTTCAGTCTGGTTGTTTCTATAGAGCTATGAATTAACTATAAGTTTCCGTAAGAATTAGAGGGAATAATACTAGGGAGATGTAAATATAACTATATGCATGTTGAGGCATGTGGTTACCATTGGGTTATTTTCAATGATATTTTTTTGCATTGGCCATGCTGTTGTGAAACAATTTGCATATGAAACATCATAATCATCTACACTCCAAGGCTAACTAGTTAAAGAGTTAATATTAGACATTATGTATGCATTTTGAGATAGAGATCTCATTACATTTTAAATTGTACCCTCACACTTTGTTACATGTATGTATCATAATTTGTTGTGTTAATCAATTTACTGATAGGCACCAAATCCTATTTAAAATTGTTTTAAGACAGTATTATTTCAGACTTTTAAGAAACTCATTTTTTTTCCTTTCCAGAATGAGAAAAAAGGCCCTAAAAGCAATAAGAGGAGAAGTTAGTTTTGTGAATTATTTGTTCTCTTTGTCGTATGAAAACTGGGGGTAAAATATTGATATGTCTTTCATTTAAAAGAAATCTTTGATTTTATTATGATGAGAATTTTTATCACTTATATTTATTTGTTAAATTGATCTACATACTCTTTATGCTATGCATTTTTACATTATATTGAATTTAACAATGAAGCAAAATCTAAGATTGTGTTCGGTAAAATTGATACATTTATTATGGAACTTATCTGAGGACCCATGATAAATGATTTACTTGTTGAACATGCATTATTAATGATATAATGAATGAATATCAAATCTGGATTTTCCAAGAATCTATCTTATTTTTATCAAGAATATGGTGAATGAATTACTGGCAGGTTTCGAGTATGTATTCAAGACCGATCTGTTAAAAATAAATTCATCAAGGATCTGTATTGAAATTAATAGGGTATTTATCAAAAGATAGAAGATGAATATGTTATCTTAATTTATCACAGTATATTACGAATGAATTGTTGAATTTGTACTGTTGTTCATTATGATTTATGACGCAATGTTCATGAGTTGACTGAATGAATTAAATGCAGAATTTGCATGTATAAAATGGTTACATTGAAATTAATGTTAAAACAGGCTTGACCCCTGTGTGTGGAATATATAAGGTCACCTAGCTAGTTCCTCTTTCATTGTTTGCTTATATTGTCATTTGTTACCAGTAGACATTTGACGATTTAATTATTTAAATTCTTCTCTGAAAATACTACCTATAAAATATAACATATTTTCATCGAAATTTTTGTACATTTTTTATCCCTCAAGGGTCGTGTTTTCAAAAACAAAAATATCAAGAAATATTTAAGACTCTTCTCCACTCAGAGGGTTTCTCTAAACACCTTTTTAAACGCTATTTCAGCCTCTTTCCCAATCCAGGAGGTCGTTGTTAAAAAAAACTTCAAATATGATATTAAATAAAACCCACGAATTTAATGACAAAGAAAATATCGGAATTTCATTTTTTTTTGCATATAAATAAACTTGGAAATGTTACTTCTTCACACTAGATAGCTATATAGTATTAATTTCTTTATTTCCTTATGATTATTTCCAAGAAAATGATAATTAGACAACACAATTAGACAATTATTTTTCAAAAGAATTTTCACCACCTTTCGATGAACCCCTAATGATGACAGTCGTAATAAATTTTGCAGATCTGAATACTTAGTATACGACGGTCGATTGGAAATTACTCAGGTAACCCATATATTTTCCTGTCTACACTAAGTGACGGATTTTATTGAAAATTGTCATAGACATTAAACAAACCCCAACAAATAATTAACCAAAGTATTATTTAAAAATTGTACTATTTTGTTCTTGACGGTACATAAATGAGATGGTCGGGGTACCCGGCGCAGACATATTTACTCGGAGATTAGAAAACCTAAACTTCTACTTTTATACCCAAAGATAAAAGTAAAATAAATCAAACTATGTCTGCTCATTTTGCTCTTTTGGCGACTTACTTTTGTGAAGGTTTACTTGTGTTTAAGTTGATATATACTGAGATATGCGTATACTTGTCAAGCCATAGAGATCTCATGACGAGGACATTTTGAATTTTAACGTCAAGGCGGAGCAACGAATGTACAATGTATAAGATGTTAACCTCTCGGAAGAAGACATTTTCAGTCAAAGCTACTGCTAAAACAAAAACTACGATAAAAAGGGACCAAGAGCCATAATTTATCAGGCTTTTTGACTAATACTATAACTAAAATGCAAACACAGGGACTTAATAGCAGCTTACCAGGGTCGATCAAATAATGTAATGGGCAAGAAAAGCTCTCACCTTAATAATCTTTGTGGTGAATTTCCAAGGGTTTATCTATTTTTCTAAAGAAATGTCTCGATAACTTCCGAACAATCCTCGTAATTATCAGTTATTATTTACAAAGACGTTCAATCTAAGCAAATCAAAGAGAGAAATGAGAGCAGAGATTATTGCCAATTACAGGAAAAATCACTCTTTGAAGATCGGGATTATAATGAGACAAAGCCAATGCCTTATGAAAATGGAATTGTATTTTTTCAGAAATACTAGTAAATCGCCATATATATGTGTTCTTTAGTTTTATCTAGATGAAAAAATGACAATAACAAACTGTCTACCATCTCAAAAATCCATAGAACGAAATACAAATTCAAAGCAGAGCAACACGGACCTCCAAAAAGATAGAGGTAGGATCAGGTGCCCAGGAGGAGTGAGCATCCTCTGCTGACCGGTCACACCCGCTGTGTGCTCTTTGTCGCAATCGGGGGGAAAATCCGGGTAAGTCCGTAGACAATTGGGTGAATAATTATGGTTTAACAATCTAGGCAAGACAACTACACTAGTTTTAGTTCACCTAAGTCAAAGTAAGGCCCAAATGAACTTTTCTGAGAAAAAAATTGTTTGTCGTTGCTGTTGTTAACTTCTCAAATAACCATCTTCTTAGCTAGAATTACTTGGCCAATTTTAACCAAACTTTAGACATAAGATAAAAGGCTTTTAATTTGTTTAAATGTAGGGTCAGGGTTTACCCTCATACGTGATAACCGTTTACTAATTATCAATTTTAAGGACTTAAAAGAATACTGCCATTGTCCAATCAACGGAATGCTATCACTTTTAGCTTTAGACATTTACATCTACCGAGTAAAACTGTACATACTTTCAAAACACATTGATGCTTAACTATTCGTATCACAGATACTATATACATTATTTATAAAAAAAATTCTCTATCCAAACTGTTATTAATTCGAACAAGGTCAGAAGTCAATTACTGAAAACAATGCATTTAAGTATATTTGTTTTCATGAATAATTTCATACAATATTAAGAAAATAACAACTTGAGAAAAAAGTGGTACTACGCACACCAGTAGATACTGTACAATAATTTAGCGGGGAAATATAAAAACAATACAGAATCAAGATAGTACGATTTTGTCTAAATGTCTAATGTCTAAAATTCCTTTCACGTAAAGCAATATCTTTATCTATTGAAGAGGCAAAGGAATCTGCATGATTTTAAAATACATGACATTCTTTGTTTAACCATCTTCGCTAGCCAAGGGTTATCGGTCCACTTTGCTCCCCATAAACAAATGGGGAGCAAAGTGGACCGAAATCCCTTGGCTAGCGAAGATGTTGTTTAACGAGTTTAACATTGCACAAAACACATAGTCAATTGACCACGATAATAAATTTTGAAATAGAATAAATTTATTAATAAATAAATAAAAAAGGAATCAAGAAGTATATTGTCATATTCAAAAGCTAATATATGCACAGTGTCTCGGTATATTGCTCATTTGAATAAATTCATATCAGACATATTATGAAAATGGTATCACAGAAATCATCGATGTTGTTCATATCTATAAAGCATTGCTCCGCCCAGTTCGGAGACATTAAACCCTCTTTAATATAAATACTACAACATGTTGGTCGTTTCCAATGCCCATTGGAACATGTTCCAAATAACAAATAATACTCTGTGAAGAAAAATGGTAAGTGTAGAAGTGTGTTTTCTTCTTCAAAATTTCTGATTTCAAGACGATAACTCTACCATCACATACATTACAGAAGTCATTTGGTTGAACTTTCTTTTTTTTGCAGAAGTACTTGTTCATATTTATTTTGCCTTTCTCAACTTACGGCTTTGACTTGCCTTCAAGTGACGAATGGCCGACTGAAACAGATTTTGATGAAGCATTTCGTTTGACCTCATGGATCAGCAACGAAACTGTAAAATTTATTCTTTTAGATTACCTTATCCTGTGTCCAGAACAGGACATGTGTCTGGGGCAGATGTTTAAACGAAACTACACTTTCACCCAACAGCCTGCCTGTACACCTTGTGAATGCGACGATTCCTGCGTTAGACGAGCCACCTGCTGTCCCTCCAAGTTCTACAGACAGACGGACACTCCAGACTTCATTGAATACCAACATAATGTAAACGTTACAGAGAATGATGTGCCTTTGTCATGCGCGGAGCCGCTTTGGAACCCAATAGGAATCAAGACTGGAAAGTCGTACTGGATGGTGGAAACGTGTCCTGATGAAGTTATTTGTATCTCACCACCCTCTGAAAATGTTTCGAGCTCTACCCCTGTAACGTCATTGGCTACCAATCAAACCTATAGTAACATGCAATGTGCATTGTGCAACCAAGAAGAAGTACCTAATCTTGTAACTTGGGAGAAGAAAAAGATTTGTATTATGAGATCTGATCTCATGTCCCCCGAGGATATCAGTACTCTTTATCAGTCCGTCATTTCTGAGTCTCCGATTTGCAATGTTGGATTTTACCCTCCTACATCGACTGAGCATGTAGTCAAACCATGCGTTACTTATACATACGATGTTAATTGCAACGACGTCGAACTGCGAATTCTGATTGATATATCTTATTTAACGAAGGCGTGTCAGGAGAATTATCTACCATACTATTCTAATCGTAAACTCTACAAAAACGTTTTCTGTGCCCTGTGTGAGTTTAATGTTTTTGATCTAAACATTCAGTACGGAGACAGGGGAATTTTTGATGATTCCATCATTACTCCTTTTTCAGCTCTTATGAATTTTCAACAGGTTGTAGAAGCACCAAGCACAAAGAACAGTAGATGTAAAGAAAACCAGATTTTTGACGAAACATTGGTAAGTCGATCTGAGCAGTGCAGCTGTTCTTGTTTTGCATTGCAGGAAAAAGTTGGAAATATATTGTTTATTTGTATTTTTCAATTAAACATCCTAGACACATTACTTAGTTGTCTAAAACTAGAATTGATTCACTTCCAGAACATTGGGTGAATGACTACAATTATTAATCTTTAACCAAGTAAATGCTTTTATGAACACTGAAGTGTATTTGATTTTTATTTATTCAATAGTTTGGTACATATATTATGTAGTACTTTTGTTCGGACAAATATCCACTTATGGTCAATTTTCTTTCAGAAAAAATGCCTTGATATTCAATGTGAAGCGGAGTACATTTATCAAAACTCTGCATGCAGCCTCATCCATAAAATGTTAGAAGCAATGAACTATGAGGTAAATCTCGTTGTTACTTCTGCTGATGACACATCAGTGGAAATATATACAACGAGTGTCGTGGATTCTTTGCAAGGCGTATTACAGCTTTACAATTTGACCGACTATTTATGTAGAATGGTAGCATTAGTTCCATCAGATCATTCAGATGGTAATTTTCTTGCTGTAGTAATAGAACTTTCCATACAACATCTTCACGATGTAGATAATATGATCCAGCACTTAATAGATATTTTCAACAGCCACCAGAAGTTGGCGTTAATTGTTGAGCCATTGATAGGCGAAGTTAATCTTTCTTTGTCATTAGTTGGACAGAGCTTTCATGTGTACGGTAGTGCACTATTTGAGAAATCATTGAATAATCGTTTATACATAAATCCAATGAGTGGAAAAGAATTGATAGTTTATCAAAGTGAGAATTTGGCATATGACGGATATAATTCACAGCGCTCTCATTGTTTTAGAGGTCATATGATGTCCACAGTAGCTGATTGGTATCGTTGTCCAAAAGTAAAAATAAAGTCAGCAGATGCAAAGATTGGTGTATCGAACTTCACAGTATGCCTAATCGATTACGATGCATGCTTTGCCTCATATTATTTTAAAGAGTCTTTAGATAAACGCAGTGTTTATATATGCTTAGACCAGTACTTAAAAGCTGTTGAGGCTACGAAGGGTATTATCAGGACAGCGGACGATAGCTTGATGGCCCCTCTTTCTCTAGCTTGTCTCTCCCTTTCGTCCCTAGGTTCACTCGCAACAATATTTACTTTCATTTTCAATAGACCATGCAGTCGAATTGCAGATGTCAATATTATAATTCTAGCAGCAATCCTAATTTTTGCGAACACAGTTCACACCGTATCTAAATATTTTCTCTGGAGTCAAACTTTGTGCATAGGGGTTGGTATGTTGGTGCATTTTTGCTGGCTTTCTGTCATCTGCTGGATGAGTTTATCTTCTTTTCAAATATTTCACACATTTACGTCTTTTAACTTGACGAAAGTAAAAGTAATTCCCAGGGTTCTAACTTCCTTGATGGTAAATCTATTTATATGTTCATCTTTAGTAGCTACAAATGTAATTCAAAGCTATGTCACAAGTAATGGAGAGAATCTAGGCTATTCTGTACTTACCTGTTATATCGCTGACCCCGAGATGATTTTGTATACCTTTACTCTGCCTGTTGGATTGCTCGTCTGTATCAATATATTTATGCTTGCTGTAACGGTGTTCAGAATTTCAAATAAAGTAGACGTCCAAAAGTCAAAGGATAAAGAAAGGACAGGAGCATACTTTCGTCTCTCAACAATCGCTGGAGCGACATGGATATTTGGATTTTTGGATCAGTTTACTGGATTTCAATTCTTTTCAATCTTGCATACTCTTTTTAATGGTGGACAGGGTGTTTTTCTTTACCTTGCTTTTGGGGCCCCCCTGCCGAATATAAAATCAATTGTATCTCGTTCACATGCATCGAAATCCGTCGAGAGCACTGAACGTTATTGAGAACTATTACTACATACTACTATATTATACCAGTTAAGAGGGCTGGTTTGGCCATGGCTTTTTTTTTTACTCAATGATACTTTGTGGCCAAAAATATCATGTTTAAAAGTTTATGACAGATCTGATGATTAAATTTGTTGACCGCCCAACCTCCTAAGGCAAGTTTGACAAATTAAAAAAAAGTAAATGTGTAATGATGTTGTGAATTTCTTATATGTGCCATGTTGTCTTGTTTATTCTGTTTTGATTAGACAAACTCTTTAAGAGGTATGTGCGGTCATTTTTTTACATTTGAGGACAAGAAATCACATTGACGCAAGCGTCAAATGGGCCGCAAAAATATAATTGTTGTATAAATCATAACTACAAAGAAAATAACGAGTTGGTTGTACTAATATATATTTAATGGTAGATTTTAATTTTAATAACTATATTTTCAGCAACTCGTTTTTAACATTTTACTTTTATTCAGAATAGAGTTCGATAATTTTTTTCCCAAAATGGAATTATAAATCTTCTATACACTACAGTTTATAAAGATAATCATTGTTATTTCAAAAGAATTTAAAAAAAAATAAATCAGGTTAGCTCAAACTTTCAGGTCAATACAAATTTTCAGTTTTTTCATATTTTTGCGTAAAAAAATGATATGGATGTCATTTCATGATAATTTTCTACCACGAAGCACATGGCAATATAATAAATTCACACACAAGGTCATTTTATTTGACGCAGCACATAGAAATTCAAATACATCATTTATATAAAAGTTCATGTCATTCAGGTCTTTAGTATTTCAGGTCTTTAGTATGTCCCGTATACTGATCCCAATACAATGGAAAACTCCGAAATTTTCCGAATAGATTATAGTCTCGATAAAAACACGTCTATGACCAACTTTTCGTTTACAAGCAAAACAAAAAATATGTAATATTTTTAAAAGGCATAAAACATATTTCTACATACAATTTTACTTATAATTGATAAAAATGAGCATAATATTAATTCATGAAAAAAAAACTATCCCGCAGAAACGCAGTTACAATATTTAAATGTGTATCAAATAACGGACCGCCTCCTGGCGGCCCGTAATAAGAATGAATATATTTCTCGAACTGGCTTGTTTCTGCCCGAAACTGACCAAAACTGTTGCCAAAAGATACAAAAGCACTGAACATGAGATTCTGCACGTTGTTTTGTATGCGAATTATGCATATAAGAACAGGACAATGCCTTTTAATCACTTAAAATAGTGTCAAACTGCGCAGCTAGAGACTTATTTTGAAAATATAGAAATCTGCAAAAAATATGAAGAGGGTTCATTTGTGTCCTCTCTACAACCATTTGTTGAGAAAAAGGTTGAATTTTGCACATATATGTAAAAACTTTGCCTCAAAATAGAGCACCCTTTTTTATCAGTCGGCATGAGATTTTTTTTAAAACAAGAAAATTGCAGGTTATACTGAGAACTCCCGTGTCTAAGGAGGCACATTGACGTTACATTTTCATCGATAAGAATAAATATCAATTCAAAACAATCTGGACTGAATGTGACAGATTTATCTATACAATTTTAGACTTATTTTGAAAATTTAGAAATCTGCAAAAATATGAAGGGGGTTCATTGGTGTCCTCTCTACAACCATTTGTTGAGATAAAGGTTGAATTTTGCACATAAATGTAAAAACTTTGCCTCAAAATAGGGCACCCTTTTTATCAATCGGCATGGGATTTATTTTTAGAATAAGAAAACTGCAGGTTATACTTAGAACTCCCGTGTTTATGAAGGCACATCGACGTTATATTTTCATCGATAAGAATAAATATCGATTCAAAACAATCTGGACTGAATATGACGGACATCTCTGTAATATTTTAGAAGTAGGATTGGGGTCCAAAAAATTAATTGCCTAAAAGAAAAAAAATATGCATATATTTTTCAATGACAATATAACTCTAATGTACCTCCATAAACACAGACAAAAGTATCTCGAGCAAATATATGGTTTTTGAGACTTATTTTAAGAACACTGAGACAAAGTTACAACTTAAATAAGCAAGATTTGGCCTTTTTCTCAACAAATGGTTGTAAAGTGGATAAAAATAACTTCCTTTCATAGTTTTTCACATTTTTAAATCTTAAATTTAAGTCTGTTGCTACGCAGTTCAAAGTGATTTAAAAATGCATTGGTCTACCCTTGTATGCGTAATATGTATACGAAACAACATTTTTAATGTCATATTTATTGCTTTTGTATCTTTTGACAACAGTTTTAGCAAGTTTTGGACAGAAACAAACCAGTTTATGAAATGTTTACATTTTTCTTTTCAAATGTAAAAGATGGCCGCACATCCCTCTTAAAAGTGATGTGTAAAATAATTCATGAATAATATTTACAATTTGTTGAATCGAATAAATGATTTTATAATCATACGGTAAATGTGAAATTCAGTATCAGTTATCCTGGGATGAAGGGGGGGGGGGTATTTACTAAGATTGACCCATTGTTATTTTGGTTGAAAAATTAAACTATTTACCCGCGCACAAATGTTATTTGAATTTCAAATTGCCATTAGAAATCAGGGTATTAACATATATTTTGATCATCATCTTTAGATTTCAATTAGTTATTATGATAACCCTTGTATTCAGAGTCACACGGGGAGTAAGTGCAAATATTGGAAGCATGCAGTGAGATTCGAACACTCTCTGCCAATATAGATTATGTATTGGCTCGCTGCACTGTAGATACACATTAACTAATGAGGGAAAAGCTTTAATAGTTTAATGATAAGCAATAAATTGAGATGCCTTTGAGGAAAATATAAATTTTGACTCATTATGGATCGAGCCCATTTTTAAAATGAATGATAAAAATGTCTGAACACTTCTCATTGAATGTACTTCATACATTTAGTCTAGAGGTATTTCATACCTACAGTTAATAATTTAGCACGGTCAAGATTTATGTCGAAAACGTGTTACTAAATTAAAAAATTTATATCTTTCATAAATATAAAAAAAGACATAATTAATTTGCATCGTGAAAAATATATTAAAAATAATGTAAACACAACACCAAGGGAAATATTGATGCCTATTAAAATCGTTCGTCTTCATTGCTTCAGCTGGTGGAAGATATATATTTGTTTTTAGTTTGTGGTGCTAAATTAATTTCTTATATGAAAGCATTTATAAAATGCTTTTTTGGTAAGTTAAATAAAACAAAACCTCATACTAAGCATTTCTGTTTTGAACTATTTTTGTCCAATAATCGATTCGTATTAACAGCTTATCTGAAAAAAAAAGAAAAGAAAGAAAGAAAGATAACATATGTACTTTAACGAAGGTAATCAGATACGAGAAAATGACCATTGAGTTAGCGCTCGTTGTTTAATTTGCCATAATATCACACTCTGCGGAAATAGATTAAGGAATTTAATTTTGTTTTGCCTTTCGTTGAATTTTTTTCAGATAGATAAAAGTTTGAGGTTCAAAATGATAAAAATTGAGATGTATTCATTTCATTTTTGTGTCTCAATCTAGTTAATAAGATTCAAGTTGTTTAGTTTAGCAACAAAACCGGTATAAATATAGGATTTTCCTTGATAATACGGCTTTATTTTTAAGGTAAAATTGTCGTCGTTTTCATAATTGTTAAAACAATGGTTTTACGATGGAGAGCAACTTAAAAATATAATTGATCTGAAAATTAAAAAAAAACCAAACAAACAAACAAAAAAAAAAAAGAAAAAAACCCCACGCCAAATTAAAATACAATTAGAAATAAAGCTTTCAAATGAAATAATATTTAGATAAACGGTGTATAAAACTGAAAAAAAGATTAATTGCACAAAAGTTTTGGACACATTCTTTGAAAAGAAACACTGAACAACTGAAAAGAATAATTTTTAAAACAGTGAGATTCAGTATTACGATAATTTAGTCCACAGCATTTTTATGCCCCTTTTCCAATCTTCTGTTTAGTTTCAAATTCCGTTGATATTTCTAAGCAAATACTGAAATGAATATTTGATACTATGTCCGAACCAAGTATAAATTACAATTTATACCTATAACATGCATGTACATGTATATGTAATTATGTGGCAGTTTTATGTATGTACATAGTGTGATTGTCTGTCTGTCTCTTTCATAGCTCTTTTACAAACTAATCTGACTTAAACACTTTTTAATTGTAAACATTGAATTTGTTGTATAAAATTGCAGTCTAAATGTAAATCATTTGATGTGAATTGCATGTGAAAAATTTTCATTAATAAAAACTTTATAGACTGTAGTTTGTATTTCTTATGTTTTTTGTTTGCAAGAATTAGACTTTTTGAGATATAACTAAATCTTTTTGATGCTAACATAAGCAAGTTTGTTAAATGTAGAGAGAAATGTTCATTGCATTCAAATTACAACGCGGCTCTTCGTCATATTGTCTTTTACAAAATTTTAGATGTTTTGTACAAATTTTGATTTTCGAATATTAATCTAAATTTTTGCAAAAGACAACGCGTTGTTACACTAAATAATACAGTAAAAACTGTTTACATTTTATTAGTTTTTCAGTAAAGTTGTTTTGCCAACACTAACTAAGTTAATGTATACACAGAAGTATACGTCTTAACGGCATTACAAATACTGATCCGTGTTAACAGATTTGTAAATATCAGTTATGGAAATTATTAGTTAAATTATATTTGTATTTTTCTCAAAACATTTTGATTTGTGTCATTTAATGTCTTGTCAGTAATGAAAACTCTTCAGTGATGAACATTACATTCCTTATTGCTTAAACTTGTATGTATTGTAGAACAAAGCAAACGAAGTAGAAGGTATCATAAAAATACATCGTGTCGAAAGTGAATATATAATTTCAGTACTTGTTTAGAGTAGATTTATTAATTAACCCAAAATAAATATATTACACCACATAGAGGTGCCAAAAATGCTAATTGGATATCAGTTCATGCCGTCATGTTATGGTTATACCTGCTAATGGCACACTATGCGAAAAAAATATTCTACTAAGCATTAAATTAATAATGACATTTCATTTTGGATTTGGTAAACAGGTTTGTCTGTTATTTCCCTATCAGATTAATAACAAATAGATTGAATTAATCAAATTTAAGATAGATTAGTCACAGTACTCGCATTTCAATTAAGTAGAAGTGAAAGGTTCTGTATCATTTACGGTATAAAAATAGGACATCCAGTCATTAATCAGGTTTTGAGGATTCTATCAACATGGTAAGTTATAAATGTTTCCCTTTAATCATTTTAAGGAATTAAAGGGGCATGGTCACAATTTTGGTCAAATTTTATTTTTATGTTTTTATTATTTACAATGCTTAAGAAATGCATTTCTAATGATCAAATAAAATTTGAGAGTCATTTGTAGAGTTATAAGCAAGATACGGGGCTCACAATTCTCTGTCATGTAAACAAGGTTCGTGCCCTGTTTTTGTTTACATAGGTTCAATATACCATTAAAAACCTTTTTCCAGCTTATTTATCTATCTTTCTTTGTATTTTAAGCAAAGATAAGCAGTTCCTAACGTTTAACACATTCGTTTTAGGTTTAAAACTGGAATTTTTACTTCAACGTTCAAAATGTAAACAAACGCTTTGTTTACATAGCAAAGAATTTCAGGCTCTGTAACTCGCTTATAACTCAACAAATGACACTCAAATTTCGGTTGCCTATTAAAAATGTCTTTCTGAAGCATTGTAAAAATAAAAACCAGAAAAATAATTTTTGACCAAAATCGTGACCATGCCCCTTTAACTACTTAAACTTGGTACGTATATTATATGCAAATTATACGACATAAATTGCTAAAAAAATTAACCATACATGGCATACATTTTACATAAACGAAAATAAAAGACCAGTTCAGAAATAGGACTACGACAAGGCGAAAATATCTCGGACTATACCCCAAGCTATCCAGTGCCTTTACCCTTATCCCACCATTTTCTCGGAAAAAAAAAACTATCTGTATAGCAAGTCTTCCACTATGGAAAGCTGGTATAAGTTTTTGTTAAAAGACTTTCGTTTAATATATTTATTTTAAACATACTATTGAATAAATATATTTATTGCGAGGGTTTTTGAGCTTTACAGTATATTAATTAATTTGGTTATATTGAAAAAAAAACCTACATTATGACATGATGGAGTTTCTGTAAAAAAGGTTTACATACCTCATTTTATTTCATGCATTATTTCAATGTTCTTGACATAAAGTACACAGCTCTTGAAATATAGTACACAGTGAGATATGCAACATTATAAATGAGGTCTTCTTTGTAATGATTAGAAAACAAGCATTATAAGTTATTATTAATAATTAAAATTGAAAAGGTATAACATTCCATCCATGCATGCATTATTAACAATTTTCACATTTATAGTTTTGCAATTTGCAACTAAAATTCCATCTATTTTAACTTTTAATCCTGTCTAATAAGGGTAACTGTTCTTTCGAGAAATTTTTGCTTTATTTTTTATCAGGCTAGAATTTTAACCAATAATTTAAAGGTATATGTAGCGTATTTTTTCATGGTAAGAAATATTTGATTGATTGATTTATTTAAATATGTTATATAAAGATATATCTTCACAATAAATTACGCAGTTTATATCAATCGGGTTAAAAAGATATAGAAATTAATAAATAATTTATATAATTATTTTCGCGTCCACAATAAATACAGCATTTGAATAAACCCCGCCTTAAATCGGCCACGTGATACCACGGTAAGTTTATCACAGCAATGGCGACGACGAGAAAGATAGGTTTACCCGTAATACCGTTAGGTTTGACAGATTTGTCCAAGAAAGAAAAAAAGAGACAGACTGACAAGGATAGGAACAAAGGGAAGATTGTCATCGGAGACCATATAGATTAATGGAATAGGAATTAAAGCCGAATTAAACTTAATAAGTTTTTAACATGAAGTTGTAGGGGTTTTGCCAGTCAGGTTCGTACGTGCTCCATGTGTTCCATGTCTTTATAAGTTATGAATCACAAGTGGATTTTTGTTTAGAGAAATTTTTGAATAAAGAATAAATAAACACTCTCAGTACATGCACCCCTCAGGAGAGGAGGTATTCACTCATTTTACCGAATTTTTGTTTAGAGAAATTTTTGAATAAAGAATAAATAAACACGCTCAGTACATGCATCCCTCAGGAGAAGGGGCTATTCACTCATTTTACCGTGTCGTTGATGCTAAAATAGTGTTTCATCTTTATTACACATAATTAGCAATTTATATCGTTCTACATTAATGAATAACGGAATAATAACTCTTTGGGTATCATCTGATATAAGAATTATCTAATTTAAGACATAAAAAACGTGTTTCTAACTTGTAAACAAACTGTTCTTCCATCGTGTTTTCAATTCTCGACTTTCCCGCACTCATGCTCAAAGGCGTTACAAATGGCCGATCACATTAATATTCATCAGACGTGTAGCAAAGTTTAGAGACAAATAACTAAAGAAAGAACATGCAATACGGGCCTAGAGTTTGTGAAACGTCTAATTATAAGAGCATGATGTCTATTTTTACTAAAACTCATGTCAAAAATTTTACTCCAAATACGCCACATATACCTTTAACAAATCAGGTATAAAATATAATATGCACAACTACTAATAACTGCTTGCATTAAAATAATAATTTTTATTCTTCACGACTCATTAAACCTTACTGGGCTTAAAGTAGAGTCTTAATCATCTATGCATTTTCTTAATTTAAACAGAGACAAAATGGATCTTTATAAAACAAATATTTACACTGGCAAAACGTTTTCTGCTATATAAAACTATTTGTCAGTATTTGAGAAAATGGTTATTTTTGCACAACGACAAAACGAGATAAAGAGTTTGCACTAGTAGCGTTCGAATAAACTGGCTGTTTTGCTGTATATGATTTTATTCGTTAATATAAGACTTAAGTGATCATTAGAATCGAGTCACATTATTACTTATTAGGTTAGTTACTGACTCACTACGGAAATATATTGGGTTGATCAATCTCATAGATGGCGAGGCGAAGCCTCGCCATCTATGAGATTGATCAACCCAATATATTTCCGTAGTGAGTCAGTAACTAACCTAATAAGTGTTTTGTTTTCCCGAGGACTATCAAGAGACATATTTATTCACAAACAGTGATGATCTACGCAAAGCATTTACAAGATTCCTAACATTTCGTCCAATATAACTCATTTAAACTCTTTAAAATTTTCAACCTCACCTTTCAAATACTCTTTAAAACTCTTTGCTTCACCCATTTTTACTTTCAATGTTTTGTTGCTATTCAATTTTGAATGTTTTCTCCCTTTCCTCAGCAGAGAGTCGACGCTGCCATTTTGTTTTGCTCCAGACAAAAGAATTTGACGTCAATATTCTAAGGGCAACTACTCTAATTTTAAAGAATGTTTAAGGGCAACTACTCCAAATACTTTAAGACTTACGGCATGCGGTTTATGTATTAAATACTAGGAAATGTCGAAATGAGTAAGCGAGGCGTCGGCCAATAACGGCCATATTGCCTAATATTATTTCTCTCCGAATAATTATAGATATATGAGGCAATCACGTGCTATGTTTAAACCAATGAAAGTGTGACATTTCGGTCCAAGGGAAAACAAAATATCGTTTAATTCATAATATTTATAAGTCGACATGTGTACAAATGTAGCATAGCCTCACAGAAAAAAAATGTATAGCATGATTCTTAAACAGAGCTTAAACTAATTACATGTATATTGGCTTGTCTCTTGTCACAAATCCTGATAAATGGGCAGTATCACCCTTCTAACTATCTTGTCAACTTAAGCTCCTTCTGCCTCTGTGTTTGTTTTAGTCTTTTCAAGGTAATTTCTTTTGTCAGGGGTACGTACGGTGGATTTCCTCTAAAAAACTTTCTGTAAATCTAATAGTAAATGTTTTTCTTATATTAAATATTTATTCTCATCTAAATAAATCTCATATGCCGTATTTTCGATTTTTAACCACTTTATTATTTTGGCTTTCACGAAAGTAGTAAATTTTGCCGACAAGCTTTCTTTATTATTTATTAACAGGTTCTGCAGTTTCTTAATCAAACACATGATATTCATTATGATTTATCATCAACATTGTTTTGTCACAGCATAAGGTAAAAATCTCAACATTATATGACAGTAGACACATTTGTGTAGTAGACAATGTTAGCATGAAATTATTTTACATTTAGACATGTCGTTGTTATGCGTTGTATGTTGTACAAAGTTAGGTTATTACAAGTAATAGCTTTCCAAAAAGCTTGCCTGACTAAACAAAATTATTCAATGGAAGCATGCATGTAACAATTAGGCTATCTTATTAGTAATGAATTTTAATTTTTGCTGCTGATCATAAATTTATAAACGGAACGTGCAAATTTAAGACGAAAGGTCAGTCTTTTTTCGATCTAGAACATGTACATATATACTAGTATCACTTGAAATTCAATTGTTTTATTAATTAATTTTTTTAAGGAATGTACACATATCATATAAGTGCAGCTTGAAAGCTGGAGATTAAATAGTTTTTTTTAAAATTGTATTTGTTATATTAAGATGCAAAATCAACTGAAAGGCGTTTTAAAAAATTTCCAACCATATATCATATGAAAGGATATACAAACACGTTTTGTTTTTGAATGTGTGTGGGGCAGCTTCATCAAAATCATCTTGACAAGCAATTAAAAAAGGGTGAATTCTCAAATTCATGAAAAAACCTAACTAACTTCAATTCTTTATTTGCAGTTTCATTTATTACATGCTCCTACAAAAGTGGAGGGGGGGGGGGGCAAATCCATGATATTTCAATTTATTATATAAAAGTTAAGAAAAGTGCCTGCTGCAAAAAAAAGTGGGGAGGGGGAAAGCAGTCCCCACCCCCACCCAAACCCCCGATGCTACGTGCCTGTGATATTTACGGAGCACGGTGTCCTCTGTGGTATTCGCATGATCCCAACGGACTCGTCCACTAATCGGCGCGCAAAAACTATGAATGAGACATTATGGCGCGAAGTCCTGCTTTACCATTCACGCAACGGCTGAGATCTTGATGAACTCATCCATAGGCAGAGATTCATGGGGAGGGGGTCAGATGAATTTCTTGAAATTTGTTTTGTAATAGCTACATACATGTATATTATACATGTACTTTGGATCGGATGTTTTGGAAGAGATCTATTGAATTATTAAACACACTTGATTAGTAGTTGTTAAATGTAGAAATGTACATTTAGTAAGACCCGCGAGTTATAACCCCTTTTTCAAGATTAATGAAATCGCCCAACTGAACGAAAATCGGGTCAAAACCCGCTTTGGTGATTTAGTTCCTCCAGTAAACATTCTTGCTGTATTAATATATATTTGTTTTAATCCAAACTGATGACACACTTCTTATAATGATATACCAACAACAATTATTACTTACATGTGCATTTAATAGTAATAGGCAATATGTTACAACTTGTTGCGATGACCCCCCCCCCCCCCCCCCCTTTTCACCGTTCTGATATGGTGGAATGCTGATCTATTTTTAAATCAGGATTACACACGCGCACTGCATGGTGAACATCTCTTCAGTCTATGCATCCAAAATTTTTCTTTATTTTTGATGCATAGACTGAAGTCATTCCGCCCTGACGGCATAAACATATTAAGTGACTTCACCAAAATGAACATCAACTAAGTACTGATTTGTTTTCGTAGCAATATCACCAGTCTCATCCTTTTGGTTCCATGTACAAACTATTAATCATGTTAATTATTCAAATTTTCAGCTCGTTCCGTAATTGGTTTTGTTATTTTTAATTGTTCTCTATCCATTTTATTTTCTTTATTTAACTTCCATTAGTTTTTACATTCATGATTATTTATGTGGTCTTTTACAGGGCCAATCTTCCCTACAAACTTTCACTACGAATTATCTTACTAGTACAACTTAATTAACAGCAACCCCCAATTAGCAAGTTAACTCGTTCGCGTTATCTTTAAGCACTTCTTCACAGACCGTCCGCTGCGTCGGACGAGATTTTTCTTTCTCGGGCTTGAAATCTTAAATACAAAGATGTAGCTGGCACGTTTTGATCCGGTGTTTATACATTATCTAGTTTTTATATATTATTTAGTTTGTAGTTTTGTGCAAGTTTTGTAGATGTTTTTCTTCTTTCTTATGTAGTTTTTATTTTGTTGTCCTGAAGAAGGGACGGGTTGTCCCGAAAATTTGACTTTATTGTTCGTGTCGTTGGTTATTTTTAAAGCTTATATATATATATATATATATATATATATATATATATATATATATATATATATATATATATATATATATATATATATATATATAATTATATATATATAGGGAAGTATGGAATCTTGAGTGAAGTACATGTATCATATCCTATATATCTTACTTCCACTTGAAATCATCGCGAACGGTGAACGTTAAGAGGCTTCTCCTTCACGAATCGAGTCAAGTGATGTCAATCACCTGATAATGTATGACGTTTGCTTGTTGTTTTATATTTTGTTCATTTACAATTTTATTATTTCTTTCTTTAATTGACAGATTAATCTTCAATGTTTAGTATCTCGAATGCTGATCTTAATCTCGTCACTCGGTCCAATTCTTGGTTTTTACGGGAATAATAATTTTCCAACGGAAGCCGATATAGATGAGGCGTTCCGTTTGACATCATGGTTCAACAACGACACTTCACGAGATATGATCATAAAATACCTTATTTTGTGTCCAGAACAGGACATGTGTCTTGGGCCGATGTTTAAACGAAACTACACTTTCACCCAACAACCCGCCTGTACACCGTGTGAATGCGACGATTCCTGCGTTAGACGATCCACCTGCTGTCCCTCCAAGTTCTACAGACAGACGGACACTCCAGACTTCATTGAATATCAACGGAATGTTAACGTTAAAGAGAATGAACCGCTTATGTCATGCATGGAGCCCATGTGGAATCCAACAGGAATCAGGTCCGGGACTTCGTACTGGATGGTGCAATCGTGTCCAAATGATGTTGAATGTATATCACCACCCTCTAAAAACATATCAATTAATACTCCAGTTACGTCTTTGGTTACTCATAAGACCTATCGTAATGTAAAATGTGCATTATGCAACTTTGAACAAAAATCCAAACTAGTTGGTTGGGAAAAGAAAAAGTCATGCAGTGTTCGATCTGCTCTCTTCACCGAGGAAGACACCGATGTTTTCTATCAGTTAGTCTTTTCCGCGTCACCGATTTGCAACATTGAATTTTATCCCACCACATCTTATAAGGATGTTGTCCAATCATGTGTTGCATATACAAATCACGGTAAATGCAACAAGTTAAATATTCAGAGAAAAAGAGCTAGTTCTTATCTCACCACAGCATGCAGGGAGTTTAACTTACCATACTTCTTAGGAGACAATGTGTACAAAAACATATACTGTGCATTATGTGAGCATCAAATTACAAATCTTCCTATTCAGTATAATTTAGAAGAACTGCATAACAATGAAATCCCGACATCCTTTTCGGCACTTATTGATTTAAAGAAGATTTCAGATGAACCCATAACGAAGAATGATTTAGAGTGTGAAAAAAATCAAATTAAGGATACTAAAATGGTATGTGTTTTCTTTAAAAAAAAACAAAAGTTATATATCCATCAGTTACAACAACATGCTTTAAAACTGACTTTTCACGATTTTTCAAATAAAACTAGTTTTTGACCCGTGCGTGCACGAGTTTACATAGCATATGGTATTGGACATTTACGAAATAGATACATCGCCACACCGTATATATTGTTGACATTGCATAACCAAGCTTTAAGCCTACAATAATGCTATTAATTTCACTACACTCTGCTGAGTTGGAATAATGAAACTCCGTGTGGGGAAAGGCCTTCACCACAATTAAATTGCCTCCCATATACCCGTAATGTAGCAGAAAATTGCAGAATCGCTCCAAAACGATTTTGGAAAAAATGATAAGTTGCATTGAAAATAACAGTAAAATTGATCATAACAAACCATTTTGAAGTTGTAAATACCTTTCTTCGAAACGTTTAATTCTATATCATTGCAGAATTCAACATTTCTTTAACAACGTTTTTTACACACAATGTTGACATTCAAAACTCTCGGGATTTTTTTTTTATAGTAAATGCACTGTGTTAGAGTTATCTCCCGTATTTTCTTTGATGAACAGAAAAAAAAAATTCCAATGAAAATTTACACGCATTTGTTTTATCGTCTGAGTTTATCCATGCAAATGTAATTTTGTGGAGACAAAATAAAGAGCCCCCTGTGATTTAGCGTGGATGTAATGCGCATGCACAAGATTTTAAAATAAAAAAAAAATTCAGATGATTTCCGGAATTTTGGAGGAATTTTCGTTGATTATTAATAAGCGAAGCTTGATTGAGAAAAAATAAAATCAAATTGGTACTCTTCAAGTACCAATGATGTTTAGAATATATAAAACAAAAGACAGTACTCTTCCGGTTAATCGGTGTTAAAGCCAAAAAATTTGAGTCTATTATTTTAATATAGTAGTATAGATATCAATATGTTTTAGTTAAACACCAATATTTTATAGTTATTCTTCTCTATCACTTAAGATCGTCTTTTCACAGGAATTAATCATGTAAGCCTTTACTTATAAGGACAAATGATACAAACAAATATTCCTCTTTCTCTGGCACTTGTATAAACAATACTATGCTATAAAGTGTCTCTAAAAAATATTTGTTTGTATATTCTGTCATTATTACAACAGAATGAATGTTTTAGAGAAATTTCATCAAGCGACTTTGATTTTCAATTTCAGAACATGTGCCTGGATATTCACTGCGAAGCGGAATACATGTATCACAACCGATCTTGCAGTCTTGTCCACCAAATGGTTAACGAAAACAATTACGAAATGAATCTTATTATATCTCCCGTTGATGAAAAAGATTTACCTCCAATTGATATCTATTTAATAAGTATTGAAGAGTCATTGACAGACATCATTAGGCACAACAATTTGGATCGTTTTGTATGTAGGATTTCATATTTGATTCCATCTGAATCAGATAGGGTTTACATAGCAGTCGTGATCGAACTTTCTTTTGACTACCTTCACAATATTGATCAAATGATCGAGCACTTACTAGAAATATTCAACAGCTACCATCTGTTTGAAATTCCAATTTTGGAACCACTTGAAAATAATATAAATGTGTCATTAACACCTGTAGGACAACGCTTTCATAGTTATGGTAGCAAGTTATTTGAAAAACATTGCGATAATCGTTTTTTTGTTAATCCAATGGATGGGAAAGAGATGAAGTTATATCAATGTATCAGTATGGTGCCTTACAGACATGATCAACGGCACCCGTATTGTTCAAGTAGCCATATGATGTCTATAGTAGCTGACTGGTACCGTTGTCCCAAAGTGAAAATAAATTCAGCAGATGCAAGACTTCATGTATCAAATTTTTCGGTATGTCTTTTGGATTATCAAACGTGCATAGCCTCAAACTATTTCAAAGAGTCCTTAGACAAACACAGTGTTTTGATATGCTTAGAACAGTATCTTCAGGCTACTAAAGTTATCAAAAGTAATCTACCTGCATCTGATGATAACTTGATGGCTTCTTTTTCCTTAGTTTGTCTTTCTCTTTCGTCCTTCGGTTCATTAGCAACAATCTTTACTTTTCTTGCAAGTAAATCGTGCAGTCAAAGTGCTGATGTCAACATCATAATTCTGGCAGTGTTTCTATTTTTGGCCAATACAGCTCGCGTTGTATCTCAGCTTTTTGTCTTGAGTCAAACCATGTGTATTTCGGTTGGTATGTTAGTACATGTTTGCTGGCTTTCTGTTGTTTGCTGGATAAGTTTATCTGTTTTTCAAATGTTTCATTCATTTAAGTCTTTCTGCATTATGAAATTGAAAGACATCTCCAGGGTTTTATATCGATTGATAGTGAATTTGATTATATGTTCATCATTGGTAGCTATCAACGTAACCTTTAGTTATGTAACAAGTAATGGAGACAACCTGGGCTATTCTATTCATACCTGCTATATCACTTACTCCGATATGATTCTGTACACTTTTGCTCTACCTGTGGGATTGTTGATAAGTTTTAATATGTTAATGTTTGCGGCCACGGTGTGTAGAATTCCTAAAAGGGTAGACATTCAAGTGTGGAAAGATGATCAAAAAATGGAAACATATTTCCGGCTTTCTAATATTACTGCCGCAACATGGATGTTTGCATTTTTGGCGCAGTTCACTGGATTTCAGTTGTTTAATATTGTGCATACTGTTTTAAATGGTTGTCTAGGGTTTTTTCTTTACTTAGCCTTTGGACAATCACTTACGACAAAACACATTTATAAGAAAGAATCCAAGCATTCAACCCAAACTGATTCTCAGAAATGAAACGTATAAAGGATAAACATGCGCTCTTTAAGGAATGGTATGGTGGCATATTTCCGACACGTACATGTAAGATAAATTATGTCAACATGCAGAAAATAATGTCTACATGCAAGATAATTATGTCAATATGCAATATAATTATGTTATGTTATGCAAGTTTCAACTCCTTTAAGAGAATCTGATTTTTATATTGGTAAAATAGCTTACTTACGCCCGTATCTGACATCATAGATACAAGATGCAACAGAATTATAACATCTATGATGTGATGCTTCCTTTGTTGTTGAAATCAGATTTTAAAAAAAATCGTGTTTAATCATTTTGTCGTACATTATTGAATTAGATTCATAAGGTAGAGATCTTACACAATTCTTTCTTTGAAATCATGTAATAAATATTTCTTAATAATAGTGATAAAGATTTCTCAATGTAAAATAAATGGTTTTTTCTTCATTAATATGGGAACTAATAGTTACAATACCCGTCTTAAAATCAAGTGTCCTGAAGAGGAAAAGGAAATGATCGACCAAGGCTTTGTGATTCTCGACTTTAAAGACACTCGTCTATTCATAGAAGCATACCATATATAAATTGTATTTTTTATACTACAAGAAATTTTAAATAGATTTTGTTTATTATCATGTTGTTAGTAATAATTAGTTAGATTCAAATCAAGTGCAAAAATCAAACAAATGTTGATTCCAACTTTTAAAAAATTCGTTGTTTATTGAATTGTATTTATTTTTATGTGTAATAAAAAAGCATGACATGTGCAGAATGAAATAATTTTCCGTAAGGGGTGGGGTGGGACGAAATGATAATTGTGTTTGCCGGGAGAAAGAGGTCCAAGGCCTATTTTCGGTTATTTCAATATATATATTTGTGAATTGAAAAAATTGAAAAATGTCTTAACACCCCCCCCCCCCCCCAAAAAAAAATCGGCGCATGCATATACACTGTTTTGCTTTAGATGTGCATGTTTGTATTTTGTGAAAGTATATTTTGTTAAACAGGAAAATATTTTTCTCTTAATGTATAGAGCTATTTTTAAGAGTTATTTTGTCTGTAATATTAAACAGCTATGTATGACTGAAAATTAAATTTGAATTTTAGAATTTTAAATGTTTGTGAATAGAGGTATGCACTGATTATTGGTCTGATTCTAATAGTTGACTGAAATTTGAGTGTCAGTTGTCACATGTTTTGTTATGTAAACAAAGCTCTGATCATGTTTTTGTTTACATTCTGAATTTTAAAAAAATACCCCGTTTAGACCTTAAATGAATGTGACAAACTCAAGAAACTGTTTATTTATCTTTATACCGATTTAGCAGAGAAAAAAAATTCTGCTTGAAAGAAAACTTTTTCCTGTATATTGAATTACTGTAAAAAAAGAACATGGTACGAGCCTTGTTTACATAACAAAAAATCGCAAGCTCTGTATCTTACTTATAACTCTACGATTGGCACTCAAATATTTTTTGATTATAAGTAATTCATTACTAAAGCATTGTGAAAAATAATATTTGACCAAAATCTTGACCATGTCCTTTAAACAGAAAAATGTTTTAATTCCATATAAACACTCAGGGATGTCAAAATTAACATTTTTTTTTCTAATAGTTTGTTAAATTGTAAGACCAATTCCTCATTTAAAATTTCATTTGTACTAGATCATAGAGTACATGCATATTGCGCTTTTATAACAAATAATGTTTACACCATTTTGTATATACATTAGCATACACCACTCGTGTTTTATCCAAGAATGTGTGAATATTCTTTTTAACCACCAGACTAACTAAGAATTTATTTCAATGTTCTTACAATATAGGTTTGACTTTTTTATAATAAAGTGTTGAAATAAGGCTTTTGTCATGTCTACAGTGGTAGCAATGTTATTGTTGACAAACGACACGCACGATTCTGATACACGAACGATCACGCACGATACACGGACGATCACTAACTTACTGAATTTTCACGATACACGAACAAAAACGATTAAACACGCAACCGAACGATTCTTCACCATTAAACACACAAAATCAAAATTAATTTTTAAGATTAGAATTAAGGAAACATATTACTTTAATTTGTATTTCTTTATGTTTGTGTTTTATTGAAAAGCGGCATGTACTTTAGTCTTTCACTGTTTTATATTTTACGAGTTAACACTTTTACACATCCATAGACAAATATAAAGGATTCACACATAAATTATTTTTTTGTCTCCATAACGAATATTAACTTCTATCATAAGTTAAAGAAAATTACGTCTAATAGAAATGAAGATAATACATAAATTACACGAAATTATTTACATACGAGTTGATTGTCTATGTAATTTAATTCTCTTACGTACGATTTAGTTGTGCGGGATACAGGTAAAATTACTACCTTGTTCCATAGAATTTCGATTTTTCACATCCAATATTTTCATAATTTACAGTACATAATTGATTTATTTCTATTTATTCTAAATTTTAAAGCGTCTAAATAAATTTTATTTCAAACAAATGTTTATACAATCTACCAGATAATAATGCGTACCGTATTCTCATTTGGAAGAAAAACGTTGGGAATAATCGTTTAGTTTTAAACGGGGAATGGGTAAGCTTAGCCACTTTCATTTAACGTGTCGCTCTTGCTAATATGATTGAAATTATGTGTCAAGACACAATGGATGCTTGATGTAGGCTGATAATAAAATTAAGCAAAACTACATGTAACTCGACCGAACAAAGGATTGAATAAGCTATGGAAATAAAAAAATGTATTAACGACGAAAGAGACAATGGATGTTAACAACTGTCAATGTTCTTATATAAAAAAAGTTTTAAATTCAGATTGTTTTACAAAAACTACTTGTCTTTGTGTTAAGAATAAATCCTGGCATTCCATAAAAAAAGTTACAAAACGAAAAAAACCGCACGATCACGCACGAACACGCACGGTAAAAAACGCAAACCAATTTTCCTGATACATGCACGATCCCGCACGTTACATAAAGTTAACGATCACCCACGTTACACGAACTATTTAACACGATTGGCTTGTCAACAATAGCGTTGTTACCACTGTACCTGCTTTGATTTCAAGGATCTTGAGAAGAATTGCTGTTTGACAAACTGAACCCGTTGAGGTTATCACTAAAGAAACTTACATATTTATAGATATAAATATACTCTTCAAAAAAAGAAACGCATGAAGTTATTTTAGTAGATACTAAGGCAAACAATATAAAAGAGTTATAAGATATTTCATATCAAATAGATTAATTCAACATCACATAAAGTTTTGAATGGCCATTTTCAATAAGAGTTTCCTAAAAATCAAAAGTTAAGGTCACACATGTTCAATATCTTGTATGCCCACCGTTGGCATCAATTGATGACGTCAAGTTCCTTATCAGTCGCTGGGGAATGTTGGTCCACTCTGCTTGTAACGCATGCAAACGTTGTTGCAGCGACTGAGGTGCAGGTTGCCGCTGTCTTACTCGTCTGTCTAGTTCATCCCAAAGATGCTCTATTGGGTTAAGATCTGGTGATTTGGAGGGCCAAGGAAGGAGAGTAATGTTGTATGTCTGTAAGTAAGTTGTAGTAAGTCTTGCTGTATGCGGTCTGGCATTGTCATGTTGAAAAATTCTGCCATTATTCTGCATTATTGGAACAATGTGTGGTTGCAGTATTTCGTCACAGTAACGCTGAGCCGTCAAAGTACCGTTTACGTGTACCAGGTCTGTTCTTCCGGTATGGGATATTGCAGCCCACATCATGACAATTCCGCCTCCAAATCTGTCGACTTCCTGGACGCAATTAGCCGCAAAACGTTCATGTCGTCGTCTGTAGACCCTTGCTCGACCATCTGCACGGTGCAACAAGAACCTTGATTCATCACTGAACCAAAAGGTATTCCAGCGCTGCTGTGGTCACACTCTATACGTGCAAAACCACTGAAGCCTATTTTGACGATGTTGCCGGTTCAAAACAACAGCTCTTACAGGACGTCTTTCTCGGATACCAGCATCTCGTAGTCGGTTTCTGACTGTTTGATCGGAGATTCTACGCCCTTCAGGAATGGATGAAGCAGTTGAGGTTGTTGTTCTAAATCGTTCACGCAAATGCTGTAACCTGATGTAGCGGTCTTGAGCAGCAGTTGTGACCCTTGGTCGGCCTGACCTTGGAAGGTCACGGGTTGACCCATGCTGTCGAAACCTATTCCAAAGATGAGAAATGGTACTCTGGTTTACATTAAAGACCCTCGCTACAGCTGTCTGAGATTCACCTGCTTCTAATCTACCGATAGCATTGTTGCGCTGGGCTTCATTTAGACGTGACATAATGTGCGAGTCTACTGTCTAAAGAAAGAACAGATTTCTACATCGAACACCTCTGATTTTTAAATGTCCAGAGACGCGGTTTAGCATGAAAAGCATGCGTTGTCGATTTAAATTTGCTTTTCGTGAAAAGTGAGCGAGTACAAATTTGACCAAAATTAAGGACAGTCCCTTTAAATTATCTTTAATCAAAACAATCAGTTTGAATTCAAAACAGTCCTTTATTATCAATTTTCAGAAAAATATAATTTAAACTGCACAGTGTTTTAAAAATATTTTTTCAAGAAAAAAATAATGCTATGCGTTTCTTTTTTTTTTGAAGAGTTTTAACAGTTTTTGATCTATCAAAAGGTGTTTGCAATACGGCCAAAGATGCCTAGTGTTGAATATTCTACCCAGTGCTTTATATATATATATATATATATATATATATATATATATATATATATATATATATATATATATATATATATATATATATATATATAAGCGTCTGTATGGAACCTAAACTTCTGATATATAAATTTTATAAAACAAAGGGAAAAATATATTTGGATAAAAAAGTGTTTAATAAGTTTGGTACTGGGTCAAGAAGGTCTTTTCAAATTAACTCCATGTCAAACAATTTCACCATAGATGGGTGCCAAAGACGTAGATAGGATCTTACTTCAACCAATTTGCCTGCTAATTTTACACTTAGTGAAAGGGAAACATTCTCCTAGGTGTACAGTTACCAGAAAAAAGTGCTATTTTAAAAACGTAAAGAGACAATTTGGCAGGTTTCTTCTCACTTTATAGTGATTAATAAAATAATGATAGTCTTAAAGGTGTTGAAATATAAGACATATTAATCACAGTACTCGTGTTTCAGTCAGATAAACGCGCCATGTTCTGAAAAAAAGTTACAATATAAAGAAAGGACTTTCTATCACAAATCAGATTTTATGATTTTTTTCAAAATGGTAATTTTTTTTTAGAAATTCAGCAGAAAGATGGCAATGTGCATATGCTACCTTTCAATATAAAGCTTATTCTTTTTCATATTTCCGGTATCTTTGTAATTTAATCGATGATGCAAGGTTGAAAACATTTTTGATCTCATCTAGGATAAAATTTTGATTTTGTACCTGTTATCTTTGTAATGCACTTCATTTTGCATTCTCGGATGTATTTAATTACACTTTAAAGGGGCATGGTCTCGATTTTGGTCAAAAATTATTTTTTCGATTTTAATGTTTACAATGCTTCAGTAAGACATTTTTAATAGGCAACCAAAATTTGATGTCATTGTCATTTGTTGAGATATAAGCGAGTTACAGAGCTTACAATTCTTCGCTATATAAACAAAGCATTTGTTTACATTTTGAATGTTGAAGTAAAAATTCCAGTTTTAGACCTCAAATGAGCGTGTTAATCATTAGTGACTGGTTATTTATGCTTAAAATGAATAAAAGATAGACATATGAACTTGAAAAAGATTTTTCACTGGTATATTGAATCTTTGTAATTAAACAAAACCAGGGCACGAGCCTTGTTTACATGACGAAGAATTGTGAGCCCTGTATGTTGTTTAAAACTCATCGACTGGCACCTAAATTTCGTTTGATCATTAGAAATGAATTCCTATAGAATTGTAAATAATAAAAACAGAAAAATAAAATTTGACCAAAATCGTGACTATGCCACTTTACGTGGTAATTTGTAGAACAGCCGAGCTTTACTTTAACTGAAAATGGTTTTCCAGTTGAATAATTTCGTCAGCCTGCTCAATCTAACATTTCTTAATTGGACAACCAATCACTCCCTGTGGTCGACGAGAATTTTGCCCAATAGACTTGGTGCAGTATGTTTGACAAGATATCAGTTTCCTGCCTAATATAAAGCACTTCCTATACATAATCACAGTTGTATCAGGGATGTTTATACTAAGTATATAGGTCTCCGTCTGTGTTGTCTGTTTCAAATTCGTTGCTCTTACACATTTTTGCGGTCATTTTTTCAAGTAAACATAACTTAAGTTCAGATAAATAACTTAGTATTGCCTACTTATCATTACCATATCAATATTAGAGTTAGTATTTAACCCCAAATACCTGTTTAACAAACTTTTAAACTTGTTATTTTATATACAAACAAGATCATGTCGACTGGATTGAATTCAGGACAATAGTGATTAGTTGTTGGTAATATCTACTTTCTTAATCGTGTTCACTCAATTTCTTTATGAACATTACTAATCCGAGTTGAACCATATATACTGCATTGAATAAATGAGAATTGGGTATCATTTTTCTATATACGGGGGACTTAATCTTATCTAAAAAAATCTAGTTTTCGTTTTAGCTAGATTTTACACCATGCATTACATAAAAAGAAAAAAAGAAACAGTTTTAAATTTTTTTTAAAAATAACTTTGGTCTCACATAATTTAATCTAAACCCATTTGTTAAATAATTCATAAATTCCTAGAGTAGCTTTTCTTACTGGATAGTAGGGTAGATTAGTTGCGATTCCACCAACTCTAATTGGTGAATGCCTTAACTCACAAATTTCTTAACCCCACAAACTGTTGAACTAGTCTTATGGTATGGGTGCTTAAATTCGCACTTGCCCAACTCTTTTAAAAGAGACATATCCTGATTGGCGATGCAAACGTTTGCTGAAATATAACATGTGCCTACGTGGATGTGCCGACATTGTACAATTCAACATCGAGTTCTGCCCACAATTAATGCGCACTTCCGAACATCAACATAAATTGCAAAACAGTAAAAAGCGTACCACTTATTCATGAAACGCCAAAATAAAAATGACTTAAACATAGTTTCGCTGTTGATAAACTAGGTTTTTCGACCCTTAACTATAGTTAACGAACCGTGAATTCCTAGAGTAGCTTTTCTTACTGGATAGTAGGGTAGATTAGTTGCGATTCCACCAACTCTAATTGGTGAATGCCTTAACTCACAAATTTCTTAACCCCACAAACTGTTGAACTAGTCTTGTGGTATGGGTGCTTAAATTCGCACTTGCCCAACTCTTTTAAAAGAGACATATCCTGATTGGCGATGCAAACGTTTGCTGAAATATAACATGTGCCTACGTGGATGTGCCGACATTGTACAATTCAACATCGAGTTCTGCCCACAATTAATGCGCACTTCCGAACATCAACATAAATTGCAAAACAGTAAAAAGCGTACCACTTATTCATGAAACGCCAAAATAAAAATGACTTAAACATAGTTTCGCTGTTGATAAACTAGGTTTTTCGACCCTTAACTATAGTTAACGAACCGTGAATGATTCCTTAACAATATTTTTTATCTGTGAAACTATATTTTATGGCTGTAAACTAAAGTTAACAAATGATTATCTTAGTGTATATATATGTAATAAAATGTTAACAAAATTTTTTTCTTATAAATATAGATCTACACCTGTAAATTATAATTAACATTCGTTAAGTATAGTAAAGGATTGTTCATTATAGTTTTACAAATCGTGGAAATACATCATCTGAGTTGTTAACCGTAGCTTACAAAATTGTGAAACCGTATTTATCAGATAAATTATGTTATGCGGTGACAATGATAATTTGCAATTTAGAGGTTTTCTTTTGTCTTGAATAAGTGTGAAAACACCCAGGGCATGCCGTTTTCCACCCTGAGTTTGCTAATCACTATACACGGAAATAATTGCGACTTACACTTAATATACGCAAGAAGAGAAATGTGTACATAAATAGTTTGCTTTTAATTTTTTGAAAAGTAATTCTAGTTGTACGCAATTAATAACATGTACAGTTTCCCATGTTTTGTGATGCAAAATAATTTTATGTACCTCCTTCTATGTCTTGTAAAGAATAACACCTTTAATTATCGAGTTAAATATGGCAGTAATATATCAAGCTTATTTGAGTATGTTTATCACTTGCACAGAAAACCTTGCTCATTAACAAGTAGATTAAAATCTTTCGATACCTACAAAATACGAATGTAAATAATTTTAATACATGCAAATGTGTACTTTCTGTGTTCTATAATACGATTGCAAACTGGCTAAAGGTTTGTTGAAACTCGATCGTACGGATAAACATGTAGATCGGCAAAAGCATTTGAGTAATTTCATTTACCCGGTTTGCAGTTTGCAAAGATAAAACAGAAAAGTTTTAACACTTCTTCACAATTTGAGAAGATTAAAGAAAAAAAAAATTCGACTGACAAACATGTAAATTTTGAAAAGGCTACGTCAATTTTAATAGTTTGTAAAAATGCATCGTCAAGTTACTCAAAGAAATAGGATCGATTAATGATTTTAAACATACGTTATACATTTTTAAAACAATTAAATATAATTATCTTCTGTTGTTTTAAATAGTTCCATTAATAATATGATACTTGTTTAGTACTTGTAGCTGTCAATTATTTTTTATTCGAGGGAGATAACTTGCGTTTCAGTCTGATACTTTCTTCACTTGTATTTGATTGTCAAGATCGCGGCGATGTTGATTTGCTGAACGACTACCGCGGGGGTACGCGGTTATACCTGAGACACCTGTCTACAACCGCGTTGCAATTTGGACAGCGGGGGTGCGCAGAAAATACTGGATCCGCGTTGACGGTACTGTATGTGAAAGCATCCAGTAGTGTAGGTTTAAAAAAATTATCCCAGGGGGTAGGGTGGGGCCTTAGTTGAAGGTTGGATTTTTACAATGGAACATATTTGGAAAATCTTTAATATTCTCTTTCTCAGAAACCGATCAGCCCAGAAAGTCATAACTTGTGTGAAGGATCCTCATGTAGTGTAGGTTGTAAAAAATCATGACCCCCTGGGGTAGGGTGGGGCAACAATGGGGGTCGAATTTTTACATAGGAATATATACGAGTATATATAGATTGTAGATTAAAGTCTAAAAAATCTTCTGAAAAGCCAAACGGCCAGAAAAGCTGAAAATTGTATTGAAGCATCCTCAGGTAGGGCAAATTCAAATATGCTGAAATCATGATCCCGGGGGTAGAATGGGGCCACAGTGGAAGGAAACATATTTTTACATAGGAATATATAGAAAAAAGTCTTTAAAAAGCTTCTAGAAAAACATTTGCGTAGAAAAACTTTTACTTAAGTGGAAGCACATTCAAATGGTGTAGATTTAATTTAGTTGAAATAAAAATCTTGAGATGTAGGGTGGGGTCACATTGGGATCCAATTGTGCAAAAGAAACATTTAAATTATTCAAAAACCTGAAATGTTATCATTTATGGTTTTACTTAAATGCAAGCATTGTGACATATTGCTGATTCTTTGAAATTTTTAGACTTTGGCCCCTGGACGATTTTTGGACTTCACACGGGGTTCAGAGTTTGTTGTAGGTTTATATCCCATATCTAAACAATTGTTTAGGATCTTGTTGAAAACTGCAAAGCTCAACATGTGATATGATTATAAGATCATCCTGTTAGAAAGAGGACATGATTATTAACATATTTATATCAAGGGGATCGAGAATGGCTTTTTATTTATATAGGATTGACATGTATCATACCACATACCACATCATTCCAGATATCTTGTTATATGACTCCATTAACCTCATTTTATTATGCGTATTGTTGCTCAGGTGAGCGATGTGGCCAAATGGCCTCTTCAATGGCATGAGGTATGCAAAGCAAACAACAAAAGTAATGGGAAAGCATTTTCAGGAATGAAAACAGTAGGCTCATTTTCCTTAATCAGATGCTTTACGCGACCGGACGATTTGACTGAAAACCAAGAGGTTTGGATAGACATTTAAAAGTCTACATACTGAATGCAAATTGATTAAAAAGAAGAACAAATAAAGCATACTACCTTCCTCTGTTTTCATGGTTATATTTAAGATGAAAAATCATTTGCATGAAATAAATTGGAATATTACGTACCCTTGTATTGCATTTAATTTTACAAAAGTAGTCTCGTGTTTCTAATTATTCGTTTTTGCAAAAGCAGCCATTGAAACCAACAAGCATTGAATATGGGTTGGTAATTCATAATGCAATATGCACAATTTTTATTTTGAACTAAAATAGGTCACAAAGCAATGCCTCTAACAATGGGTGTCTTGTTTCAGACTCCCAAAAGCGATTTCCAGCGCGTCAGCATATATTGTTACTAGGGGTATATAATTATCCAAATGTTTGAAATGCCGAACATTATGTGATGTAACATATAATATTTAATTTATTTAGATTTTAAATTGTCGCGGAAGGCAAATGCAAGTAAGAAAACAGACGTTATTAATATATGTACAAATCTTGAGGAAAGGGTTTTTTTGGGGGGGGGGGGGGGGCAGGCTATCCGGCCTCCCGTCCTACCCCCCCCCCCCCCCCGAAAAAAAAAATAAAAAAATAAAAATTGAAACTTAATAAATACACCGAGTAAAGGAGTAAAGTTACCGAAAAAAGAAGTTGGACCATCCCACCCCACGGAAGGCAAAATTGTACGTCGGGCCCGATAGAAAAACTTTGGGTCTGAACAGTCAATTACAGTACAATAGAATCATTTTGTTATTTGTTTGCTGTTTCATACAATGTTGTTTTTATAAACGTTTTGATCTTTTTTGCATTTTACAGATAAAGGGTCCATGGTTAATAATCTTAATCGTGTTAGCTACTCCTTTAAGTTTTTACTGGAATAATAATTTTCCAACGGAAGCCGATATAGATGAGGCCTTCAGTTTGACATCATGGTTCTACAACGACACTTCACGAGATATGATCATCAAATACCTTATTTTGTGTCCAGAACAGGACATGTGTCTTGGGCCGATGTTCAAACGAAACTACACTTTCACCCAACAGCCTGCCTGTACACCTTGTGAATGCGACGATTCCTGCGTTAGACGAGCCACCTGCTGTCCCTCCAAGTTCTACAGACAGACGGACACTCCAGACTTCATTGTCTATCAACAGAATGTAAATGTTAAAGAAAATGAAACGCTGAAGTCATGCATGGATCCATTGTGGAACCCAGAAAGAATCAGGTCTAGAAAGTCGTACTGGGTGGTTGAGACGTGTCCTAAAAATGTTAAATGTATATCACCACCTTCTAAAAACATAACTAGTTCAATACCTGTGACGTCATTGACTACCAACCAAACTTATCTTAATGTACAATGCGCACTGTGTAACCAAGAAGATATAACCAAACTAGTTGTTTGGGAAAAGAAAAAGTTTTGTACCGTTCGATCTGCAATTTTTTCCAACAAAGACATTGACACTCTCTATAAGTCAGTCTTTTCCGTGACACCGATTTGCAACATTGGATTTCGTCCTTCTTCATCTTTACACGATTCAGCAAAACAATGTGTTGAATATACAAATGATGGTAATTGCATTGAGTCAAATATCCCAAGAAATAGAATGGGTGCTTAACTAAACAGGGCTTGCAAGGATTTTTACATACCATACTTTTCGGAAGAAATAGTGTACAAAAATATTTACTGTGCTTTATGTGAGCGTGTTATCACTGATCTCCCTATTCAAATTACTTTAGAAGGACTGCATAACAATGCTGATTTATTGCCGACACCCTTTTCGGCACTCATTGACTTTCAGCAGATTTCAGATGAACCAATCCAAAATAGCTTACAGTGTGCAACAAATCAAATCAAATATAATAAAATGGTAAATGTTTTCAAATGATAAATTTAAGCAGTTATAAATCTGTCAGCCACGAATAAAGCCAGTTTAATATAACCTTCTGCGAACTAAATGACCAAAAATAGTTTTAAACAGTAATTTTGCTATCATCAAAATGTAATTTATGGGGACAATTCACCTCTTCAATACTTATCACAATTGTTCGTAAGCAATTTGGTGCTTTAATGTTGGAACAGACAATAACTGTATCAAAAGAAACTTAATTAAACCCTTTTGATTTCCAATTTCAGAATATGTGCCTGGATATTCAGTGTGAAGTGGAATACATGTATCACAACCAATCCTGCAGTCTTGTCCACCAAATGGTTAACGAAAACAATTACGAAATAAATCTTATGATATATCCTGTTAATGAAAACGATTTACCTCAGCTTGATATCTATTCAATTGGTACTGTAAGCGCACTGTGAAATGTCATGAAAGAAAACAACTTTGAAGATTTTTCTCTGTAGAATTTCTGTCTTGGGTCCCTCTGAACCATTTGGCTTTTACATGGCAGTCGTGATTGAACTTTCAATTAACTACCTTCACAATATTGATCAAATGATCAAACATTTGTTAAATATATTTAAAAGCTACCATGTTTTGGAAATTCCAACTTTGTATCCAATGGATAAAATAGTCAATATCTCCCTTTCTCTTGTTGGGCAGATTTTCCATGTTTACGGAAACAATCTTTTTGAAAAATATTCTGAACATCGTTTCTTTGTAAATCTGATGAGCGGAAAAAAGATGAAAGTACATCAAAGTTTCAGCATGGTGAATTATGGAAATGCTAAGCAGCGACCAAATTGTTTAAGAAGTGGTATGTAGCTGAGTGGTACCATTGTCCAAAGGTAAAAATAAATGCAGCGGATACAAGAATTGATTTGTCGAACTTCTCTGTTTGTCTTTTTGATTATGAAATCTGCTTTGCATCAAACTATTTCAAAGAGTCAAAGAGGCATTAGACAAACACAGTGTTTTATATGTTTATACCAGTTTCTTCATTCTGTTAAATTTGTCAATAATAATCTTAAAGGGACTTGGACACGATTTGAGATCAAAAATTTTAGTTTTATTATTTGTGAATAAAATGGTTTACTGGTGCATTTTAAATGATTGACCAAAATATTGATTGTTAAAGTCAAGATACAAGCGAGATACAGAGATAAGAATTGATTGTTATGTAAACAAAGCTCGAGTCTTATAGTTGTTTACTAAAACTGTAATGTAGAGAATTACCATTTCTTAGACAAATGACATGTAAAAAACATTTAAACTTGTTCAGTATCTTCATAAATACTATTATAAACAAAAGAAAGATACATTTGATTGAAACTTACACAAATACAACACATATGTAAAAATGACAATATTCGAGCTGTTTACAAAACAAAGAATTATGAACTCTGTATCTTGCTTATAACTTGATATTTGACTTTGAAATTTTGACATAGCATTATAAACTTCTATATTTATCAATATAAACTTTGAAACTTGAAAAATAAAATTTGAAAATTTAAAGTCAAATCGTGTCCAAGTCCCTTCAAGCTTAGATCGTCGAATGATTTAATGGCATCCCTTTCCCTTGTCTGTCTTTCTCTTTCGTCCCTTGGTTCATTGGCAACGATATCAACATTTTTTGTGAGTGAGTCATGCAGTCGGATTGCTGATGTTAATATCATTGTTCTGGCAGTGTTTAGAGTCAAACGCTGTGCACTGGAGTTGGAATGTTAGTACATTTTTGCTGGCTTTCTGTCATCTGCTGGATGAGTTTATCTTTCTTTCAAATATTTCAGACATTTACGTCTTTCCGCATTTCGAAAGTGAAAGTCATCTCCAAGATTTCATATTGCTTAATCGTAAATCTAATTATATGCTCATCTATGATAGCTATCAACGTAACTGTAAGTTATGTTAGAAGTAATGGAGAAAACTTGGGTTGTTCTCTACTGACATGTTATATTGCTGACTCTGATATGGTTATGTACACATTTGCTCTACCTATTGGATCGTTTATGGTTATCAATATCTTTATGTTTTTAGTAACATCAATAAGAGTTTTTAAAAAGATAAACGTTCAGAAGTCAAAGTATGACCGCAAATTTGGAGCATATTTTCGGCTGTCCACCATTACTGGCGCAACATGGATGTTCGCGTTTTTGGCTCTGTTCACCGGATTTCAGTTGTTTGATATTGTACATACCGTTCTAAGTGGTGGTCAGGGTTTGTTTCTTTATCTAGCTTTTGGAATTTCGCTTACAACAAAACACATCCACAACAATCATAGAAAAGATACGAAGTATTCAACACAAACTGCGTTTCAGAAATGAAATCTGTTCTGGATCTCGATATGTTCATAAACAAATGAAAAAGAAATCAGCTGTAATGGGAATCTTAACTGTTGTTGTTAATGTTGTAACAATGTAGTGAAAACATTTTCTATATGAAAGATATTTGATTCTTCTAAAGCAATTTTAACAAAATCATACTCCAAATAACACTTTGAAAGTCTATAATGATGTTTTGTAAGTATAAATTAACAATAATATATTACAATAATGATTTAGCAATAATTGCACCTTTTTTGTTAAAGAAAACCGTTTTCATTAAATAATTTTACAGTGATTGAATGTTCAATAACAAGTTGTACGCAGTAAGATTCAAGAGGCAGATGGGGCAATTCTTTCATGATGTGAATTGTCGACCAAAGCATCTTGCTTCTTTTGTTTTAACATTATTATATAGGTTTTGACAGTAAAAGTCTTTAGAAGATTTGGCGACCATATATCAAAACCATAAACTCTTGTCTCCATACAGAGAATGTAATTGAGTTACACGAAAATACTAAAAAAAAAATATCACATTGAAATTTTTTTTACCAACTTGTGTACAGTTTAGCTCAAAATACGTTTAAATAATATTTAAGGGTTATGTATTTAATGAGGTATTATAATTTAAAGTTTTGCATTGTACATATATTTAATGAATTATGAAAATCATGAAAAATTATATTCTTATTATTTTTAATGCCGATAAAATTAAATTAATAATTGTATAGGATATTGTTTCCGAAACGAAATTGTCTGGTTTTATTGTGTGTGAGAAAAACTATGTAATAAAATCAGTTTCTAACAACTTACAACCAAAACTATTTCCTTTGGACAGACCTCTGTTATTATGTATCAAAGGGCAACTTGTATCAATTTTGAGCAAAAATAAAATTTAAACAAAAATAAAAGTGTAATACACATGAAAAATTGGCAAAGATGACAATAACTATTCACAGGCACCTGGCGTTATAAAATTTTCTCATAATAAAACAAATAATACACTATATCTAATAATATACAAGGTACCCATTGCCGCCATCTTAGATTTATTTCAAAATGTCACATCAGGTGGAATTTGTGCTTCAGACACATCGATTAAATTATTTTGCGATCCTCTCCGTCTCCAATCGGTAATTCAACATTTAAGCTTACAATCAATTCAACCAAAACACCTGCCATTAATAATGATAACCCATCAAGCCTTAGATATGCGACAAAAGGCTTAAGAGAAGGACGGAAGTTGACATAATTGCGTCATACTTTGGGTAATCCCTTCCAAATATAGCACTGGTACGAGTATTTAAAAGGCATCGATTTTGATTTCTATCAACATACAAGTTAAAACTTAGAGAAGGGATACTATAAGCCGTCAGTTATTACTTTTATTACATAAAGTTTACATAAAAATGTTTATAAATGCATATAATTTGATATAGTGAAACAAACACACGGGCCATGGATATCCTAAAATACATAAAGATGACAACTTCCGTCCACACCCTAGCCTTTTGTCGCATATATAAGGCAGTAGATATTTACGAGAGATATAAAGCACCGTTTGGTTAAATTGAGTGTATGCTAAGGTGTTGCAGCATCGATCGGAAAACAAAGAGGATCGCTAAATAGTTTTACCGATGAGTTTTAAGCAATTTTTTTTACATAATGTGACAGTTTGAAATGAATCCAAGGTGATAACAATGTGTACCTGTGTATTATCAGATATAGGGTAGGGTATTTATTTTTTTTATGAGAAAATTATAACGTCAGGTGCCTGTGTTATTAGAGTAGTATCTAGAGTGTATTACTTATTGTAGTTGTTGTGATAGTTTTAGTTTAAGAGAATTAGCTATTCATATGTAATAAGCTTAATTCATATACAAATTAGTGAACTATTGAAAAGCTGTAAATAATGATTAGAGGCGAATAAACAAACGAAAATTATTCTTCTTAAAAAGAAATAAAACCTTATAATAATGACACATCCAGATTAGAGCTCGGGTCATTTTCTTTTTTCATGTAGACGCATTATAGATGATTTTCTATACCCAGTAGTAACGATTTCATTATTTGATAAATAAAGAAGGATAGAATAGGTGAGACTTAGTACGGTGGAATATATATACATACTGCAATATTAAAATTATTATTTATGTATTTTGATAACGAGAAATCGATGGAGTGATGTAAAACATTTTAGATACAATAAACATGGTACCGAACTTAACCAAACGTTGTGCCAAACGGGTACCAAAACTGAAAAAAAAACCACAACAATAAAACTCACCTTGTGGTCATAAACTTCATTCTTAATAGTTAGCTTGTATTTAGTTTGCTTACTAATGAACGGTACTAGTAATAAGGTTTTTAAAAAAGTAGTTACACTATTTGACCAATAGAGTCTTTGATTCTCGGACATTGAATTTCACATTTATGGCCGATATTTCTCTGTTCATCTCAACTTGCACTAGTTGTGACAAAACTTTAAGAAAAATATATGTTAGGATGAATAAACTCTCACTTTATTTGAATAAGGATCCCTAACATACACCAAAGCAGCTGAGCCTTGGCAACAATTTTCACTTGGCTCATTATAACCATTAGCTTAAGTCAAGAATTTGAAAAAATTAATGCATATTCACTACCTGACCATCTAAGCCAGGCTCTTTAAGCAGAGTCCCCGGGAACATCAATTGCAGAGTTTTAGAAGCATCCTTGTAGTCTTAACTGTGAACATTGTCTGACGAACAATTATCACCAGAGAAACTGGAGAAATACCTATTTAAAGATCGTTTCGCTTTTTACATATTTTACCCCAAAATATAAGCCACGTAATATGGAAAAATTATTTTGTCAATTTATATGCCATTCTTCTAAAGATTCTACATACCATGTTAGATCGAATAACCCTAAAATTCGTCGAAGAAGCCGAGAATGTTTAAATGTTAAAACACCATGCACTACAAAAACATACAGCAATTACCTCAAGTAATCTACAACAGCTGTCGCTTGGCATCCTGTGGCTGGTCTACCGTTGAGCTAAAAAAATGGTTCCCAGTGGTTGGGTCATAAATCTTTAGGAACAAACAATGCATACTGGATATAATGGTTGTTATTTAGCAATTAAAAATGAAGTTCTCCCTTTTCTTTCCTGGTTGCAAATGATAACAATGTTGTACTGCTTTCTTTTGACAAATAATGTATATGTTCATTGTTGCTTTTAGTATACACCTTAAAAAATGAATCCTTAAAACACTGCAACATCGCCCCTTTTAAGCGTGTTAAATTGACCCTTTAAAACAAATATATTGTAATATTTTGGCTTAAAGCTTTCAGCATGGTCTGTTTAAAACATATAAAACATTTTTCTCATGGAGACTTTCATTATAAGCATAATATCATTGAAATAGAACTAGATACTCTCCATGGTTAATACCTGCGGTGAGAGAGTCGGTCCTGTCCATAAGCATAAGCGGGTCATAAGAGCTCGAAACGCATTGTTACTAAATGTGGCTCAACACACCAAAGCTTTATTTGACTGAACGATATAGAATCATATTTGAAAAAAAGGTTTTACAAAGAAACCCAAACGAAACCGACATCAGCTTTTAGGTATTTATTGGTTTTAGTTTTTGGTACATGTATTTCTAATAGAACCTGCAGTAAACATCAATTTGGATGCAAACAAGATTACCCCTGCGAATATTATTGTCATTTAAATTTTAGACCACGTGGTTTTATTTGACCCTTTCAGTTTCGCAGTAAAAATCGTGCCTCGTATTTATAGTCTATTTTATAGAATCCCGGTACTTGTAATCAAATATAAAATCTAGAGATTTATTGATTTTAAACATTATCTTAACTAATTGGTGGATAAAATGTGTTCTAGAAATAAATAGTTTTTGTCTGCTGTTGCAACAATTAACATGCTTGGTAGAGATTTCCCCTGAGGATTAATTTTCTATCCTCGCCTGACCTAGTAATAGTATCAATAGTGAAACAGAATATACTATTTTATGCAGAATGTTCCTTGAAAATGGTCGATATACTAAGTTTTTGTGCAAAATAGACACCCATTTTTTAAAAACATGGCATTCCACACCGCAAGCATCAAACATAGCTATGATTTTATGAAGCAACCTAATGTTTATATTTTCAATTTTTATATTTTCAACCACTCTACACTTGGTTGAACACGAACGATAACTCTGCTCTGAATATTATCGTTTAATATATATAACAGCTGTTTGGTGAAATAAGACATACATCTTAAAAGATTGTCATGTGGTAACATAAATCAAAGTAGGATATGATATGAAAAACGACCAGTACGTACGTATTTTGAGAATATAATCCAAACACTTATACCGCTCGAGATTTTACAGGAATTGAACAAATCTCGGTAAAATCTCGTGAAATGTCATTCAAGCACCTCTGGATTTATTATATACTTAGCAACGATAAAAAAATATTCCGAACACATTCACAGGGGTGAAGATATTCAGAGCAAAGTAATTAGGTGTCAGTTAAATAATTTGGTCATTTACTGATTTTATACTTGTTATCATTTACTCAGACCAAACTGCATTTTATGTAAAACTTATCAAATAACATGTTATTATTAGGAGAGCAAAATTCGTGAATTACACTGTAAGCTCACTCATCTACTTACAAATTATGTAAAATACATCATAAAAATGATCAATTTAGCTCGGGATAAAAAATAATCTGTTTTATAAGTAAGAGCATGTCCGGATGATCTTACATTGTAATTCAAATCAGACCAATGATTCGATTCTCAAAAATAAATCTCGAATCTCGACTGATCCTTTTGGATTTTCCAATAAAAACTGAGATATCGAAATACATTTGTTCTGCTTCCTTGAGTGATTGCATGACCTGTATGGACTTAACCACAACGCATGATTGTCACGCAAACCAATCCCATTGTCATATCATAACTAGTCTGGTCGACTAATTATCAAAAGCAATGTGAGACTTACGTTGACAACATTTTTTAATTTTTTATTTGTTATATTTGCCACGTTGCCCGTGTCTCAATAAATTGAATTTGATCAAAAGTGTGGAGTTCCAGGTTACCGGTATTCCAATATTTAATAGAAACCCTTCTTGTTTATGATTTTAGCACTTCAGTAATGTGTTAAACTAAACATTAAGTCCTATTTCTAGTTAAAACATGACTGAGACGCAAATAAAGTTCAATTACCAATTTATGTTCAAGTGGCAATTAATGGGTTACGGAGTTACTGCTGTTAGGGTTATGTTTATCGTGCATTAAATTCCTTATTACGAATTCAAAATACATAATTTGGGTGTTTTAGGTTGGTAAATGTTATACTCAGCATCATGGAGGGTTCAAAGATAAACGCTGTAAACTAAAAGTCAATCACTTTGTCAATGGACAATTTACCACCCCCCCCCCGGTACATTTTTTTTTAAATTTTAGATACAGCATACAATGTTTTAATGTATGGACCTCAATGTTCCAAATGTGGACCTTTTTAATCAATCACAATTTTAAACAGAGAGGTATTTGAGAGTAAGATTACTAAATATTTAAACATCAGACTTAATCTTAGATACGTTACATTTAGGCTAAACTAAATGTGTTATGCTTTCTACTTTTTGATACATGACGAGATGTTTTTGATGTATGATTAAATATTTTCTTGCACTATCATGTATTTTTCTATTATGAATTGTTTAACAAGACTTTTTTGATTCTTTATGGTCTGTGTATTCTTGGGGTTTACTATTTCCAAACATCAATTATTGCATATTGCTTTAGCTGAATAATACCACACGAAAGTTTAGTCTTGTAATTTAGGCGCATTTAAGGAGCTGAAACCTTTTTCATGACAATTAAGGGGCCTATGTTAAACAAACTCTTGAAATGCAAAGAAGTACTTTGTTCGCTTTAACCAGAACAGTTAGAACATAATCATGAAAATAACTAATTATGATGAAAAGTAGAACATTGAATGTAAAGTTATATGATAACTTGCTTCCTATTTTGTATGTAGAATAAAATTGATTTAGACCCTTCATCCAATATTTATTTAACCAACATGGGATTCAAACTATGCACTATGCTTTATATTTATCAATATCAAATGATGATCAGAAATTTCTTTTTGAATAAATAATAATAAATTACATAATACGTATTTTGTTTGTCACAATTTACATTCATAAAATTTGTAATCATATATTTTGAAATGTAAATTCCCTGAATGAGAACTCTAACATAAAAAAAATAATTTTTAACAAAATTAAGCCTCATAAATGTGCCGAATTATATATAATGTCTTTTTATCTTAAAAAAACCATACAGAGAGGTTTTGTTGAAAGAATTATCGAATCAATGAATGTGTCAAAAGGTAGATATTTCAATAATTGAAATTTAAGACATCTATTCTTTAAAAAAAAACCCTGCTCGTCTCAGACTAAGTGATGAAATATCTCTGTCTGATAAACACATGTACAATAGTTCTATGAACTTTCAATAATATGGTATAAGGATGATTTGGCGGATTTTCTGTTAGATTCTTCTGAAATTGATATAGACAGTGAGTCTTAAGTGAAAAAAACGTGTAATCGTTTAGAGACGTAACTCATTTTCTCTTTAATTAAATTTGAATATTCGTGCAAGACTCAGGTAACACTACCTATATAAAGAAATGATTTTATAATGAATGTGTCCAAACTTCCCAGAATCCATCAAGATGGTAAGTTAGATAAGTTCTATCTTAAATCGATATATGTTGTTATGTTTAAATGATAAAGCATTTAACTGTGTTTGTCACCCTTATATTATATTGCATAGTCGAAGTGAGAATGTAAATGAACATTTCTTGGTTTAGCACAACTAAAGGACTTTTTTTTAATGTGATTGATGTTAAACCCACTGTTGTAAATTATTTGCGTTTAATTAATGTACCAATAATAGGAAATACAATCTGATGCAAGCTTCGTTAAAAACATCAACTTAAATATTTGTGCTAAACTCAGTTAAGTTGTGGTTTTGTGTGCATGTCTTATACCATTTGTTTTCTACAGTATTTTACTTTAAACTGCCCTGATTTACATTTATTTAAAATCATCAAAATATTTCCAATGTCCCTGTGGTTAGTTATGATAAAAATGATGTACTGCTTTCTTTTGACAAATAATTTCCTTGTTGTTTTTAGCATAAAACTTAAAAAATGAAACCTTAAAACACTGCAATATCGCCCCTTTTAAACGTTTTAAATTGACCCTTTAAAACGAATTTATTGTAATATTTTGGCTTAAAGCTTCAAGCATGGTCTGTATAAAAACATATAAAACATTTTTTTTCGTAGTGAGACTTTCAATATAAGCATAATATCAAAGAAATTAAACTAGATACTCTCCATGGGTAATTCTTGCGATGGGGGAGTCGGTCATATCCATAAGCAAAGGCGGGTCATAATAGCTCGAAACGCATTATTACCAAAGATGGCTCAACACACCAAAGCTTTATTTCATTGAACCATAATTATAGATTCAGAGCAAAGTAATTAGGTGTCAGTAAAATAATTTGATAATTTACTAGTTTTATACTTGGTATCATTTATTCAGACCAAACTGCAGTTTTTCGTAAAATTTCAAATCGGAAATAACTCTGATCGGGATCAATTTTTCAAAATCGATCGGTTCAAATTTGAATAATTGCAAACTTTTTTCATCACCTTGCTTTATTGTATCAATTTCTTTGTAAAACATCATTGTTTGATTAGTGCTTTTGGTGCCCTATTTGAGACTTTTTATTTTATCCATAGATTTAAAAGATATAAAAGAATAAGAATTTTAATAGACAGATATATTTTTAAGTTATAAACTCGACTATCTTGGGCATGTATTTATTCCTAATCATATTACACATCAGTTGAGACCAAGTTTTAAGCTCTAAAATACCACGTTTGCGGTCAAAACAAACTTTCCAATTTCACGGAAAATATATAGAAAAATAACAAAAAATGATAAAAAGCCGCAATTAGTCTCTGTTTTGTGATATAATATTGACAAAAAGGTTCTTAATCAATTCATCAGATAAAATTTAGATGTACCCAACAGCTTTCCGTCGGCAAGTTAAAGTTTGAAATTATATCAAGCTGTCGTCATTTAGGTATGAGGAAGGGCAAATTAACGTTAGAGGTTTAAGTACCGCTCCCTTTTTAGTTTTTACAGAGATTTTTAAGGTATGTGTAATGAATAACTAAGACATAATACAACAGCTATTGCATGGGTGAAAACATTCACGTTTTTTTTAAAGTTTTTATGCAGACAAACAGTATCTACTGTTCGTCATATTTAACTTTGTTTCACCGTAAAAATTAAATCGATGATTCTTCAACAATATCGAATATCGAAGAATGAATGATATAAATTAATTAAGATATATAGATATAGATATATATATATATATATATATATATATATATATATATATATATATATATATATATATATATATATATATATATATATATATATATATATATATATATATATAGTAGTGTATATATATATATATATATATATATATATATATATATATATATATATATATATATATATATATATATATATATATATATATATATATATATATATATATATATATACACTACTATATTAAAATGATAGACTCGAATTTTTTTTAGCTTTAATACCGAGAAATCGGAAGAGTACTGCCATTTTCTTTTTTATATATTTTAAACATTATTGTGACTTGAAGATTACCAATCTTTTTTTTTTTCTCAATCAAGCTTTCCGATTTAATAATCAACGAAACTTCTTTTAAAAAATCCGGAAATAATATAGATTTCTCGGGTTTTACCATCTTGCGCATGCGCATTACATTCACGCTTAATCACGGAGGCTCTTTAGTTTTTGTTTCCACAATATCACATTTGCATGGATAAACTCAGAAACGATATTACAAATACGTGAAATTTTTCATTGAAAATTTGTCATATTTATATTCTGTTCATCAAAGGAAATACGAGAGATAACTCTAACTCAGTGCATTTAATATAGAAATCCCTATAGTTTTGAATGTCAACTCGAAGTGAGTGAAAAACATTGCAGGAGAAAGAGTTGAATTCTTCATTAATATGAATTAAATTTTTAATGAAAGGTATTTACAGCCTCAAAATGGTTCATTATGAATAATTTGACTGTTTTCAATGCAGCTTCATTAATTTTCTCCAAAATCGTTTCGGAGCAATTCTACAATTTTTTGCTACAGTAAGGGTATATGGGAGGTATTTTAACTTTGGTATAGGCCTGTCCCGAAACAAAGTTAGATTATTTTAACTAAGAAGAATATAGTGAAATTAATAGCATTATTGTAGGCTTAAAGCTTTATTTTGTAAATTGCAACAATGCGGTGTGTCGATGCAGAGACATAAATAACAGCTCGCTACCCGTCGTCCGAGATTTCGCCCATGTTTTATAGCTGAACAATATATTTTCTATATATTAATCTTGTTTTTCTATTTTATGTCTCGAAGTTGTCTAAAACCTATGCACATTTTTTATTAAAACAATATACCTTTGGTTTCAGATCATTATCTTAGTTTACTAAAATGTAGTTCTCAAAGTAAGGTTGGTCCAATACCATTTTTAACAACAAAACACGCTAACGGCGGAGTTGCCAATCTCTGTTATTTATGTGTCTGGTCGATATATCTATTTCGTAAATGTCCGATATCATATACAATGTCAACATATATATATATATATATATATATATATATATATATATATATATATATATATATATATATATATATATATATATATATATATATATATATATATATTATGCCTTGAACATAATGAAGGAGCGTTGTGCAACTTAAAAAGCAATCTAAAATCAAAATCTAGTCCGAGGCCATTGGATTAAGACAAGTAACCCCTAAACTCATTTTCGAGACTGCAATAGGAATAATTGGTAACATTGTTAACAAATGATCCGATAACAGTTTAATGTTTTGGAAATTTTATTCTAAATAAAAGTTTGATCTTCTACGTTTTGGAGCTTCTAATCCTGACATATATACATATATTGGCTTTTATGTAAGACCTGAGAAAAAAACACGTCCAAAATCGACCACCTATAATTTGCAAAGGACTCAAATTTATAGTTTTCTACATATAACTGTCTCATACTTTTTTTCAATCATTGAGGTGTTTATTGATTTCCTTACATTGTAATTAGACATTGTCTCAGTGAACACAGCAGTGGTATGTTGTTTACATCGATTTGTGAAAGGTTTTAGAGGATATCCCAATTTTTAAATCGTATGTCTATATGAGCAAGTAAATGTTACAAGTTTCCGTAAATCCGGTCAATTTACTCTATTGGTCGCCTTTTGAAGAAGTGTTTTATCTTTAAAAAAAACAAAAACAAAACTAAATCTTAAAGGAAAAAATGTGTGGGTATTTTCTTTCCTTAAGAAAAGCTTACAGCTTGACAAATTATATCAAATTAACATTTTATGCAGATCTGATGGTCAAGTTTGTTGACATTCCAGCCTCCTTAACAAATGCAAAATCTTGTGTGTTTGTTTCTAGAGTAAAGGTAGTTGTTTAAAATGACATTGCGAATAACAAACCTTGAATACGTGATTTTAATCTATTCACATCGACCAATACAACAAAATGATCCAGAATCAAATCAATCTATGATATACTTTTGCGTACTATTCAACGCTTGTTTGACTATTCGCGTTCTTATTTAAATAATACAAAATAATGCAAAGCCGTAAGAGCAAAGTTGGGATTGTGCACTGAAGTATTCAAGTGTTTTTCATAGATATTATATTCATAATGGAAATCTCCCTGACAAAAATATATTTAAATGTTTCCATACAAACTATGCTAGGAGCGTACGCTAAAGTTTACAATATATTTGTTTTCAAAGGTCAATTTCTGTGTTAAAAGATAAAGCATTTTTACAGGGGGTGATATGTTCACATGTTTCTTCCTTGTGGAACGCTTCTGTAGAGAAATGATTGCATAAGTTATTCATTGTGAGTTAGCATCTCTTTATGTTTATGTTCTTATAGATGACAGATAAATGGCTCAATATATTTAGTTTCTTTCAGTGTTAGCATATGAATTTTAAAACATTTTTAAGTTAAAGAAAGAGATATGGGGGAGCAGCCAATCTTATGACGCTTGCGTCAATTTGTTTCCTGTCAGTTAATGAGTTTGCTCCATTGAAATCAGCACAATTAAGATGTGGCTCTCAGAATTAAAAGAAAAATTGAATAGCAATTTTTAATTTTTGTGAATGTGATTTTGCTGGATTTTTTAAATTTAGGATTGTAATATATTTTTTCCTCCATTTACAGACTATTCGTTTTTGGCAACTTATTCGAATACTGATATTAATCTCACCATTCAAAGCTTCGTTTAGTTTTTTTTTCGAACAACTTCCAATGCCATTTGATTTTGATGATGCATATAATTTGACCTCATGGATGACCGATACAACTACGAAGAACATTATACAAAAATACCTCATTCTATGCCCGGAACAAGACATGTGTTTGGGGTCCATGTTTAAGCGAGGCTATCCTATTGTTGACAAATCAGCCTGCACACCATGTGAATGTGACGATTCTTGTGTAAGACGATCCACCTGCTGTCCCTCCAAGTTCTACAGACAGACAGACACTCCAGACTTTATTGAATACCAGAAGAATACAATCGTTACCGAGAAAGAAACTCCAATGTCTTGCTTTGAACCCTTATGGAACCCAATAGGAATAAGATCCAAAAGATCATATTGGATGATAAAAACCTGTCCTAATAATATTAATTGTATATCACCACCTTCTATTAACATATCGAGTTCTACCCCTGTGACGTCATTGGCTACCAATCAAACCTATCGCACCATTCAATGTGCATTGTGCAACCAAGAAGAAATGTCCAGTCTAGTCGAATGGGAAAAGAAAAAGTTCTGCAATTCACGATCTGCTCTTTTCGCAGAAGAAGACTTCAATTCTCTATATCAATCAGTCTTTGCCTTAAATCCTTTATGCAATATTGGATTTTATCCCCCAACCTTCTATGAGGATAAAGTCCAACCATGTGTTGAGTATACTCACGAAGATAAATGCAACGAGTCAAACACTGAAAATAACGTTGTCGATGCTTATCTTATAAAGGCTTGTCAAGAGTTTTATCTGCCATACATTTTTTATAATATCATCTACAAAAACATATATTGTGCCCTTTGCGAACACGACATTACAAATCTTCCGATTCAGTACATCTCTGGAGGATTTCAGTGGGGTGAAGATTTTCTGCCGAATCCCTTTTCCGCACTTATTGATTTTCAGCAGATTCCAGATAAACCCATTAAAAAGAGATTAGCGTGTGCGAAAAACCAAATGTTGGACAATCGATTGGTAAGTTTTTAAATAGATTAATTTTATTTCATCTCGTCCTTTTGATAAACAATACACATGCTTACCTTTTCGTGATTGTTTTTGACAGCCATGATCCCATGGGGTCAGGAAGGGGACCCATTGAAAGTTTATTATGTAAATATATTTAAAAGAAACTTAAAAAAAATGAAAACTAAATATTTTTTTGAGAGGAAAGTTTCAACATTGTTTTCTTTTCCTTGACAATTGGCATTGAGGCATTAGAGCCAACAACAGGAAACTATTGATGGAAGAGTGCATCGAAAAAGTTATAAATTAAATGAATCTAAAGCGTGATTTCTGAAAAGAACATAGGTTTAAGGTTGACAGTTTTTGAAGTTTAGGTATTTTGTAATCTTATAGTTCATAATGAAACAATGGTTAGGGGTGGAGTAATATCCCCTTTTGACTTAGAAATGTCATGGAATAAAAACCATTGAAGGACGTCTGCGACAAAAATTTAAAAAGTAAAAAACTAGGGTGCCATGGAGGAGTGGGCATCCTCTCCTTACCGTTCACACCCGCCATATGCTGTTTGTCGCAATCGGGAAAAGCGGAAAAATCCCTAAACAATTAGGTTATTAATTATGGTCTAACTAGTAAATTGTTATACAACGAAGTGCAAAACAATTCATAGGAAAAAATTAAGTAAGTGTTATATGAGCAAAAGCAGTTAGTGTATATCTGCCATTTTAACAAGATAGGCTATATCATTCATCTATAGACGTTGAACCTATATATAGATAAAATTGTTAACACCCCGTATCACATCTTAATATATGTATTGTCTGCATTCCCATCACAAATTGATAAACGTTTGTTAAGTACTTTAAGATTTTATCGATCAAATTGAGAGGGAGCAAAACTAAACATTACGACATTTAAAGATGGTTACAAACTGTTTTTAGCAAGATTCAAGCTAAAGGGGCCATTTCAAAAATGAAAGGGAACATCTGACTTTAAATAAGCTCTCCATTTAGAAAAAATGGCTAAATAATGAGACCGAGAAAGATATTTCAGTGTAAAGACGCATTTTATCGTCAGCTGTCATGGAAAAAGTCTCGCCATTTTATATTTTTGGGGAAATTTTTCACCATGAGCGATGATTTGTTTTAAATCTATAAAAAAAATTAAACTGATATAATTGTTTTTTATCTTGAATCCTTAATTCTATCTAATTTTTTTTAATGAAAAACCTCCTTTACTATAATTTTACTTTCAGAACATGTGCCTGGATATTGAGTGTGAAGTGGAATACAGGTATCACAACCAGTCTTGCAGTCTTGTCCACCAAATGGTTAACGAAAACAATTACGAAATAAATCTAATAGCTTCTGTCAATGACAATGAAATACATCCTACGAATATATCTTCACAAAGTATCCTAAATGCATTTCAAGTTTTCTTAAGACGTAAAAAATTAGGAAAATATCTTTGTAGAATTTCAATCTTGGGTTCAGTTGAATCCGATCACGATGTTCTTGACATGGCTATGGTAATTGAACTTTCTATTGGTAACCTTCATAATACTGATCAAATGCTGAAATACTTGTTAACTATTTTTTCAAGTTTCAATCTGAACAACATTCCTCTGTATATCCCATATAATACCTTGGTCAATATCTCTTTTTCTCTTGTTGGTCAGAGCTTTCATGTCTACGGAAGCAATCTATTTAACAAGAAGATTGAAAATCGTTTCTACGTACATCCGGGTAGTGGGAAAGAGATGGTAGTATACAATAGTTTAGGTACGTTGTATCAGGGACATGAGAGCCAAAATTGTTTAAGGGGGCAAATGATGTCGATAGTAGCTGACTGGTATCGTTGTCCCAAGGTGAAGATAAAAACATCAGATGCAAGAATGGATATATCAAACTTCTCGGTATGTTTATTGGATTATGGTAAATGTTTCACGTCAATTTATTTTAAACAGTCCTTAGACAAACGCAGTGTTTCGATATGCTTAGAACAGTACCTTCAATCAATTAAAGTTATTAAAAGTAGTTTCATCTCATCTAATGATAGCCTGATGTCATATTTCTCCCTAGTTTGTCTTTCCCTTTCATCATTAGGTTCATTGGCAACAGTAACTGTTTTTCTTTTGAAAGGATCATGCAGTCGTATTGCCGATGTGAATATCATAATTCTTGCAACTTTCGTAAGTTTTGCAAATATAACTTACATCTTATCTAAGTTTTTTCTCTGGAGTCGGACATTGTGTATTGGGATTGGTATGTTGGTACATTTCAACTGGCTTTCTGTCGTCTGCTGGATGAGTTTATGTTCTTTCCAAGTTTTTCAAGCATTTACGTCTTTCCACGTTTCGGAAGTAAAAGTTGTGCCAAAGGTTCTTTCATGCTTGGTGATGAACCTGATTATTTGTTTGTCCCTAGTAGTTATCAACGTTGTCGTAAGCTTTGTCAAAAGTAATAGAGAAAATTTCGGTTATTCTGTACTTACCTGTTATATTGCTGACTCTGACATGGTTCTCTTCACTTTTGCATTGCCTGTGGGTGTGCTGATCTGTATTAATATGTTTATGTTCGCTGTCACGGTGCTTAGAATTTCTAAAAGAATAAATGTTCAAAAGTCACAAGAGGAACATAAAATGAGAGCATATTTCAGGCTGTCTACCATTACTGGCGTCACTTGGCTGTTTGGATTTTTAGCTCAATTCACTGGACATCAACTGTTTGATATTCTTCATACTGTTTTCAGTGGTGGCCAGGGTTTGTTTCTTTATCTAGCTTTTGGACTATCGCTAACTACAAAGCAAAAAAATAGCAACCATTCGAAAGATTCCAAAACTCTCACTTAGCGTTAGCACCAAAATGAAACCTGCAAGAGAATTTAATACATACTTTATCGATGTTATGACTACGGAAAAAGACTTATTGTATCTTTGTTTAAGTTTACATTAAATTTGTTTAACTTACTTTTGACATGTTTCTCTAACAAAGGGGTTACCATTATCACTTTTTATGAAATAAACATTAATTAACACATCTAATTCAAACAAACATTTATGGATATAGAGAATAAGTGCTTATTACAATGAATTTAAATAATTTTATCTATCATATAAACGACAGAAGAAAAATACATTTGTCAAAAAAGTAATTTAATTGTTGATGTCGTTATTTTGTGTTTGTTTTTTTTTTTTAAATCTATTCATTACAGAAAAAAAGAATGATTTTAATTTTTGTGAAAATAGAATTTCCTCAAAAAGTAGATTCTTGTTTAAAAAAGTTGAAAAAAAGTCATCATTGTTAGTTTTCTGAATTTTTAAAAAAAATTAAAGCATGAAACGTCTATTCATCTTGAGACCCTGTAATATTTATGAAAATGCACGTAGATACTTATATTCTATATTTCTATATACTATATATGTCTATACTAACAGTTTGTTGTCGAATACTCAGTGAATAGGTTTTTATAGAATATCACAAATTTTGGAGATTCAAGTTTTCTACATAATGATTTATCATAGAAAAATTACATTTCTTGGTTTCAATTGTACCATATTGATGTTGATTAAAACAAATTTTAAAAAAAATAATTCTTCTTATTCTATATTTACAAAGTAGATTTGCCTTATTGTACACTTCATCGCCAATTTCATTCAATGATTCAAACCCATTATCAGTGATTAGTTTTAAACATACAAAGGTTACTTTTAATTTAATTATTATAGAACATAAAAATACAAAAAGCAAATTGTTTTTTATAGGCTCTTGTAAAACATTGTTTTTATTCATACTTGATAAATCTGTATCATTTTACCGTATATCAGGTTTTTTCCGCGTGTATCCAATTTCCGCTTTGTTCGCGACGATTTCCGAATCGCGGAAAATATATCAGCGTAAATTTGATACAAAGTGTTGTTCTTATAATATAGTTCTCTCTTTCATTATGAAGTAAACAGATATGTAAAAGTACAATGAACTGTCTTCAGTAAGTTTAAAGTAGAAATTGCGCGACCGGAAGCAAGCGCAAAATAATAGGTATGTAAGCCTCATAGTTTATTTAATAATCCATTGACAAGCTAATAAAAACGGTCGCTTATCTCGCGTAAACCGATGTCTAATTATACCTGAGCTACTGTTATATGTAACGGTACTTGATCTATTTATCTATGACTGTTTGCGTCTCTGAAAATAATTATCGGTAATTATTTAACATTAAGGAAGTCGTGTAAATGGTTTGTCCGAATTTTTTTTAATGAGCGGCAATTTAGATACTTTTACCCTCTTACTTCACAGGGTTAAAAAATCTTGAATTATATTTTCACTATGACATTGAAATAGTGAAAATTCGATTTGCGTAAATTTTATATACCGTTCTAGGTTCTGAATCGCGGAAAAAACATGACGCGGAAAAAACCTGATATACGGTATATTGATTGAAATACAGAAACATGTATATATTAAACAAATGTAGGATTTTAGACATTTCAAAGTTAGCCATCTTAACACAGTTCATTTTTAGTATATATTCAAAATTTATGTTGTTACTTTTAAGAAGACGATTCCGGTGTTCATCCAAAACACGTTTACCTTTATTTCTCCTTAAAAATCTTGGATTCCAAATTTAATGCTTGAATTTGTTTATAAGTATATCAACTATACCTGTCCCACTGTCAATTTCCAATGATTTCTTTTGAAGATCGTCTATGTAAGGCCGAGACTGTCTTATTTGACCCTTAAAGGAATTAAAAGAAATGGTAGCAGAAGACAGGGAATAACTTTATATAGGTTAACACATTGAAGACGTCATGATTGAAAGTTAAATGTTGTGTAAATTTGATCTGAGAGCATTGTAAACAGATTCAAATAATAAGGAATCTAAGGACTCTTATAAAGTATTTTGGCCTTGTTTATTGAAAATTGAATATAAAATATTTGGAGAGATGTTATTTCTATCAAACATTCACTGAAAGATATGTAAAGCAGATTTTATTTCTCGGCCAGGCCTTCCCATGTCGTTGTTTACGACATAAAATTCCGACTAGAACAACACTACCCGTATATATTAAACTTTAAATCTCACACTTATCGATAGTTTGATCAATGCTTCAATTGGAAAGTGCTGCAAAAATCCTGTTTTATGTTTTATGCTGTTTTGATGCTACATACCGTTTTCCGTGCAAACTGTACAAAAGTTGGGAAGGATTTTTGAGAACAAAATAAATGAAATATAATTAAGAAGAATAAAGGATTCCAGCAGCGGTTTTGATCAATTGAGATGTTTTGCCTTCACTTGCTATTCTTATTGTTTTTTGGAAACCGCGGAGTAGTGTTGTTCTATATCATTTTACGTTAAGGAATATACGTAGGCTATCTATAGTTGTCACATGATTACCCACCGATGTGGCTGTAACGTACTACCTGATTTTATTGCATTTACATCTATTTTAAGCGTTAATACTAATTTTTTGATCTGATTCAAAACAGCTTTTCAATCTCACGATTTTGAATAAAACAGTCAAAATAAGACGCTAAATTGCCAAAATGCTTCCAAAACATCCCCGCGCTGTTTCGGAGATTGATCATATAGGACTAAGGTCCACTGAGACTAGTTTAAATCTAGATACTCAACAAATAATTCTGTTTGAATACATGTCGTCTTTAAAATTGTTAAATTACATGTTTAAAGAATGGCTGCTTAGTGAGACCAAGGCACTCAGCGCATGAAATTCAGGGGGTACAAAAAGTCCCGCAGGAGATTGTCCATCTGATCCCATTCTTTTTGCGCTTGGTCAGAGCGGACCACTAAAAATAGTAAAAGCACCTAAACAAAGACATCTGTCTTTCAGGTTAGATAGTATTTATAGGGATTAATGGATTCTCCCTGGAGAGTAAGAGAGGGCACATCTTTGCTAGCCAAGGTTTTTCGGTCCACTTTGCTCCCCATAAACCCTTGGCGGATTTCATTACGAAAACTCGGTGATGTGGTGGCGCTATCTAGCGAACAACTTCACACCCCACAGCCTAATTAGCATAATTGGAGCCTTTTTGAGTTTTACATTAACGAAAAGCTAAAAAAAAACCCGATAACGCCTAAATACGTCATTCACGGGATTTTAACGAGACCACCTCGAGACTCTTGCAAATCGAGAGAGGAGTTTAGATCGAAAAAGTAAGTAAAAATTTATGTTTATTATATCGGCAAGCTTTTGAAATTATTTATAGCTGCAGAACAATTGTTTATTAATGTGAACTCGAAGTTTTGGGTGATAAGCCTTATTTCGTTAAAAATTGTTCAGCATGTTACCGGCTGAACAGCAGTTTTCGTTTTTGTCACCAATCTGAAACGTGCTAGGGGGTAGCCATGTATCGGTAAGAACATACTCACTTACAATGTTAAACTAGATAAATACATTTTTTAAAACCTGTTGTGCGATATTTCCACTGAATGTGTTAAAACTTTTAAAAATAAATAATGATCGTTGTGATATGGGACTTAAAAGACATGTTTTAGTATGAAATGTGTATGCAGGTGTATTATAGTCAGTTTTTACACATATTGGTACCTAGCATACGTTAAAAAAATATAATATGTTTTTTTACTAGAATATTGAGTTTGTGTCGATCATGCTTTTGTAGCGTGCAACCCTATTGATTATTATATATGAAAGTGGATAAGAACCCCCAGTTATCTTTCTGAGGACAAGTAGTAAAATATTCAATATATACATATACTGTTAATAAAAAACAAATCGACTGCTTGTCGTAGAATCTAGTATGTACAAGTATGCGCTGGCTCTAATATACAGGCTCGGCTCTTATATACAGGCTCAGCTCTTGTGGCTCCGGCTCTTATAGCACGGCTCTTATGGCTCCGGCTCTTTCTGCGCGGCTCCGGCTCGTCGTGGCTTCTGCTCTACGTAGCTCCGGCTGTTACAGCACGGTAATTAATATAGTTTTCTCAATAACATCTGGAAGGATAGACACCAAGTACTTTAAAACATTTGAAGAGTCATCATCATTATCATTGTTATTGTCATCATCTTTGTCTGCATCTATTTCTATTATGTTCAGCATTTCTGATAATAATGAAAGATCTAAGAGAATTGTTTCTCCAGTTGAATTTAGGAATTCAGAAATTTGTGAAGCTTTCCGACAATACTGGAGACTGGCGAAAGTCAAGGTATGCCCCAGTGATAAGTGGGAAGATATGACAAAGAGCAAACAATAGTAAAAAGACCTTACATAAAAATAACTTGGATTAACTTCTTTGCATGGCAATTGCAGGCACTATTCTAAATCAGGACTTGTAAATATGACTAAACAAGAAAACAATCATGAATTGAGATCTGGATATCAAACTGACAATCCTAGGCTTATTAAACAAAGGTCTAAAGAATTTAATATCAGGAAGGAAGCTGTACTTACCGGAAGCACATGTAACAGTGCCTTGGGCCTGGGAAAACTTGAGCAACAACAAACGCACTATTCAAAAGTTATATTAGAAAAGAAGAAGAAACTGAGCAGTGTTCGGCAGAGAAAAGCTCAAACATGGATTACGGAACAAAACATGAGATCGATGGCATTGCAACCATGGTGGCAAGAGTTATTCCTGCACTGTTTCCAAGTTAAGATTTCTATGAAGAAGGTTGTATAAGAATGGGACTAGATGAAAATGCGTCCTTTTTTGTTGTAAGCCCGGGTGGTTTGTTTTGTTTAAGGTATTAAAACACCCCGTCTTTCATGTCCGAAAACAAGTGTAAAATCCAAAATTCATTCTCTACAGATGTATACTACAAAATTCCTAAGTACTATATTCCACAATTATTATGCGAGATGAAATCTTATGCAACTCATTACCTTTCTCGTGTTGGTCCGAGACAACAACTGTAGTGTTTAAAGTGGACATTGATAAAGGATTGTGGGACGCTATCACAGCAGAATTAAGCAGTGTATTGTGGAGCTAACAGGAAGAGACCTTTAAAGTTCTCTCAAAATGTTTCAGATTTGCAAGCAAAGGCAAATACATTTACCGTACAAAATGTGCATTTTGTGGCAGAATTTCCATCCTGTACAGCTGTAGTGCGCTCAGATGAAAATGACAAAGATAATGTAGAACCGCTTGACCCATACAAAAATATGGAACCAAGTTCTTTGACCGAATCGATTGTTGATGTTGTCAGCATTTTGATCCAGTTGCATGCTGCAATTAAGTGGACGAAAGAAGTATATACTTTTTGCAGAACAGTTGCTGCTTGACCATGTGGAATTTCGTTTGGTTCGAGTCATGTTTGTTTACATAGGGATGCAAATGTCCCCATTCATTAACAGTTAACTTGAACTAAAATAGAATTTAAAGAATAGAAATTGGTTTGTGCACTCATATTGGCATCAAAAGTTTTAAAAATAGAGCAGTTGTTATTTATAGAAAATGGACGGTGAAATAGATTCATCCAATATCTTCTATGATAGAAAAAATACATGAGTTATGATTTTTTCTTAGCGGGGGATATCAATTGTGAGCTTGCTCACAGTACCTCTAGGAATATAGAAAATATTGTCGATTTGATAATGTTAATGACCAATTTAGGTCTGCTTACATTTCAGGGTTACTTGTTTAACATGATATGACCTCTAATCGTCAAAGAAAATAAAATCTAGCACTATAACTAATACTACTAAAGAAGCTATGTACAGAACAAAAAGTAACAAAAGGAACAGTTTTCGATCGAAAGGTGTTGGCAATACAGCCAAAGATGCCTCGTGTTCACGATTATAATATATATATATATATATATATATATATATATATATATATATATATATATATATATATATATATATATATATATATATATATATATATATATATATATATATATATATATATAATACACAATCAAAATACTCAGTAAACAACTCGACATTTCTGTGCACTACAATAAGAAAAGACAAGATATAAAAACGGTTAAGTAAGCTGCAAAAAAAAAAGAGCAACAGTTCAACTCCTTAATCATGAAGTAACTTTGAGGTTGGTATATATATAAAAACGGTAAGTAAGCTGCAAAAAAAAGCAACAGTTCAACTCCTTAATCATGAAGTAACTTTGAGGTTGGTAATCTTATTTAGCGCTTATAAGCTCTTGACCCCAACGCCCAAGTTCTTTAATTTGACCATCGGAAATGCCATTGAAAGAGGCTTTTGTGGCGCCACCTATCCTAAAGGAATGTGATTTGTATTGTTAATATCTACACCAATGATAGAGATTTCTTTAAAATGGTATTAAATTGGTTACGAGTTAGTGGCGACCTATCAAAATGACAGAAGAAAGGGCCTTCTATTTTAAAACTCTGCATTGAGTACTGCTTCAACAACTTTACTGCACAGACCTTACCCTTTGCTACAGGCAAAATCAATACAACTCCCCTACCAAGTTGTATGATTAGTTGATCAGAAGGAGGCCATACTAAAGGTTACCCACTGGAGACCACGAAACGGTCAAATTCAACATAACGTGCCTCATAAGTTAGCCTAGTATTTGGTGCAAAAGAACCTGATGAAATGATGGTTAGGAAAGAATCTGGTATTGGTGTTGGTTCAAAGTCTGCCTGGGGTACAAGGGTCCGAAAACGCTGAAACTGACAACGAGACAATGCATCAGCAACTTCATTATGAACACCTAAAATATAACAAGCCTTAAATTGAATAGAACTTAACATGTATTGAAGTACTAAAAGGCGAATACTTCTATTTGATTACATGTTGTGTTTAAATTGTTCAACTTAAAATTTAAAGAAGGGCTGCTTAGTGAGACCACTGGCACTCAGGGCATAAAAATCAGAGGGTACAAAAAGTCCCCTAGGAGATTGTCCATCTGATCCCAATCTTTTTGTGCTTGGTCAGAGCGGACCCCATAAAATATTAAAAGCACCTAAACAAAGACATCTGTCATTTAGGTTAGATTGGATTTATGTGGATTGATGGACTCTCCCAGGAGAGTAAGAGAGGGCAATGAAAGCACTGATTTGTTCTGAGTTGTCATGATTCCATTTGTTCAACAGTACAGTTACTGCTAAAATCAGATTCAGGAGCGATGCAATGCTATATCCTTTGCATGAAGGGGGCGTAATTTTAATAGCTGCATGATTGTGTAGTTGTCATATGTCTTAATGCATTACATTCAAACAAATCGTATGTTCCAACATCATTTTTATTCTGTCTTTTCTTATGAGCTGTACTGTGTACTTTTTCGGTACCAGAAGTTTTTTTTACAATCCGCTAAGTGACTGAAATAAGCCAATTTAAGCACTCTAAATGCTTTATACATGTTTTACTATAAAAAAAGTTTTAACATTTCACTCTTTAAGCAAGGTGAAAACACATATGGAAATTTGATCATATGTACATGTAGATTAATAGATCATAAATTTTAAAATATGCTACATGCGTGCGCTGGAATGTTCTTGCTAATTACTCGTACTCTGATGCCCTTAAAGTAACTTGAACTGTAAAGTCACTGTTTAATGGAGTAGAAGCGCCAAAACTAATAGGTCTGGTTAACAGTAGTAAACAAGTGACATAAGTTGAAAGCGGTCGCATGCAGGATAAAAACAATCGACGTACGACATAAAACGTACTTATTAAAATGACATTGAATTTGAAGGCATCTAATCAAGGACAAGTAATTATCAGAGGAATCAGGAGTCGTTTGACACAGGGATATTTCCGCGGAGGTTCCAACAAATATAATAAAGGTGACCGTGCCCCATTTCTCCCTGAATCCAGCACAGTTTCACCTGAGTGGCACAAGCCATAATTTTTGGAATATATAGATTTTAATAATAATCAAAAGGGTTTAAATAGTGTCAATTTTTATAAAAGGAAATAAACGTAAATGAAGCTTGTTTGCATTGTCGAGTAGCTTGACTTTAGTCCTGTACTCTTTAATATGCCCGAGTTTTACGGATTTACGTGTAAGCAAGTAATGCTGAGGTATTAACATGTAAAGTTGAAGTATCAGCATATATTGTTGAAGTATCAGCATGTAATTTAAAAGTATCAGCGTATCAGCATGTATTGTTGAAGTATCAGCATGTAATGTTAAAGTATCATCATACCGGTATATTGTTGAAATATCATCAGATAGTATGGAGTTCTTGTAAATGACAGGAATTATTCACTCTGCAATACTGGTAAACAAGTGGACAAATTTATTTTATTTATATGCAGAAATTGAATCTCGAATCTCATATTTTGATACTTAATCTCGAATGATCCTCCTGGGTTTTCGTAAAAATCATATATATCGAAATACATTTTTCCTACTTCCTTTAAATAATTGATTGCACCTGTGCTGACTTACCCACAAAACATGATTGCCGAGTATAAACCAATTTTATTGTCATATCATTACTAGTCTGGTTAACTATTATTAAAGGTCTTAAGTTGACATTTGATTAATTATATTTTCTTAACGTTGCCCGTGTCTCAATAATTTGAATTTGATTAATAGTGTACAGTTCTGGCTTACCGGTGTTATATATTCCCTTTTCCCCTAGCAATCCTTCTCCCGGAATATGGCTATATAACAGCCCCCCCCCTCCCCCCGGAAAATTGCTATATAGCAACCCCCCCCCCCCCCCCCACAGAAAGCGGAATATATAATGGGATTTCCCCCTTTTATACCCAGTATACACAACGGAAAACCTGCTATATAGTAGATGTGTCCCCTGTTTTAAATGCCGGTCATGGTTAGTGCGGACCATTCGTTGAAATGATTTAAAATATCTGAGATGATATTGATTACTCATAACAAAGGGTAATAAATGCATTTATTAAATTAAAGATAGTATAAAATACATGTTTTTAACGACTGATATGAGCAAAGGGGCACGCCTTCATTACATTTTTTTTCATCTTCCTTTTTTCACCCTTTGTTGCACCTTTTGGAAGACCTTGTACCTTTTTTCGGATTTCGAAATAGTGCGGATGTTTTTCTTTTCTGTTTTTTTTCTTATAATCGATGCATATCTGCAGTTTGGACCATGACGTTATGACATGGACATTTTTTGAATAACTGATGGAATTATCGAATCAATGAATGTGGCAAAAGGTAGATATTTCAGTAATTGAAATTTGAAACATCATCTCTTTTTCTACAGAAAACCTGCAAATCTTACACTAAGTGATGGAAAATATGTGTCTGGTGTAACAGTAATAATAGACATGAACTTTAAATAATGTGGTTTGAGGATAATTTGGCGGATTTTGTGTTATATATTTATTAAATTGATCAAAAACGTGAGTTTAAAGTTTAAAAAGTGTTATCAATTAGACACGCAATTCAATTGCTATTTAATGTAATTTGAATATTCGTGTGAGATTTAGGTAACACTACCAATATAAAGAAATTATCTCACGACGAAAGTGTCCAAAATTCCGAAAATCCATCAAGATGGTAAGTTAGATAAGTTCTATCGTAAAGTTCTATCCTAAATGGAGTTATTTTGTTTTGTTTAAATGGTTAAGCATTTAACTGTTTTGTCATCCTTATATCATAATGCATAATTGAAGTGAGAATGTGAATGGAAGTTTCTCAATTTAGCACAATTAAGGTACTTATTTTAATGTGATTGATGTTAAAACAAATGTTAATTGTGTGCGTTTAATTTATGTTTTAATCATGGGAAAAACATTCTGACTCAAGCTTTGTTCAAAACATCAACCGGAATAATTGTGCACAACTCCGTCAAGTTGTGGCTTTGTGTGTTTGTCTCATACCATTTTTTTTCTACGGTATTGGACTTTAAACTGTCCCAATAAACATTTTTCAAATTGAACACGCTTTCCCAATGTCCCTGTGATTGCATTTGATATAAATGATTTACTGCTTTTTTTTTTTTTACAAAAAATTTTCATGTTACTTGCTGTTTTTGGTATACACCTTAAAAAATGATTATTTAAACACTGCAGTAACGCCCCTTTTAAACACCGATATTGACTCTTTAAAACAAATATAATTGGCATACAAATGGCATGTAGGACTTGATATTTATTAAGGTCTTCCGTTGAAAGTTATTGGGTTTGCTCCGTTGAAATCTGCACAATTGAGATGTGGTTATCAGAATTGAAAGAAGGATTGAATAGCAATGTTTAATTTTTGTGTGTGTGATTTTGCTGGAATTTTTTTAATTTAGGATTGTAATAGATTTTATCCTCTATTTACAGATTGTTTGTTTTTGGCAACTTCTTCGAATACTGATCTTAATCTCACCATTCAAAGCTTCTACTAGTTTTCCTTCGAGACAACTTCCAAAGCAAAATGATTTTGATGAAACATATTTGTTGACTTTATGGATGACCAATACAACTACGAAGAATATGATACAAGAATACCTCATTCTATGTCCAGAACAAGACATGTGTTTGGGGTCCATGTTTAAGCGAAACTTTCCTTTTTTTGACAAATCAGCCTGCACACCATGTGAATGTGACGATTCTTGTGTAAGACGATCCACATGTTGTCCCTCCAAGTTCTACAGACAGACAGACACTCCATACTTTATTGAATACCAGAAGAATATAAGCATTACCGAGAAAGAAACTCCAATGTCTTGTTTTGAACCCTTATGGAACCCAAAAGGAATAAGATCCAAAAGATCATATTGGATGATAAAAACCTGTCCTAATGATATTAATTGTATATCACCACCCTCTATAAACATATCGAGTTCTACCCCTGTGACGTCATTGGCTACCAATCAAACCTATCGCAACATTCAATGTGCATTGTGCAACAAAGAAGAAACGCCCAGTCTAGTCGAATGGGAAAAGAAAAAGTTCTGCAATTTACGATCTGCTCTCTTCGCAAAAGAAGACGTCAATTCTCTATATCAATCAGTCTTTTCCTTAAATCCTGTATGCAATATTGGATTTTATCCCTCAACCTTCTATGAGGATAAAGTCCAACCATGTGTTGAGTATACTCATGAAGATAAATGCAACGAGTCAAACACTGAAAATAACGTTGTCGATGCTTATCTTATAAAGGCTTGTCAAGAGTTTTATCTGCCATACATTTTTTATAATATCATCTACAAAAACATATATTGTGCCCTTTGCGAACACGACATTACAAATCTTCCAATTCAGTACTTCTCTGGAAAAGAGTGGGGTGAAGATTTTCTGCCGAATCCCTTTTCCGCACTTATTAATTTTCAGCAGATTCCAGATGAACCCATTAAAAAGAGCTTAGCGTGTGCGAAAAACCAAATGTTGGACAATCGATTGGTAAGTTTTTAAATAGATTAGTTTTATTTAATCTCGTTCTTTTGAGAAACAATACATATGCTTCCCCTTTCGTGATTGCTTTTGACAGCCATGACCCCTTGCGGTCAGGACGGCGATCCATTGAAAGTTCCTTATGTTAATATATTTAAAAGAAACTTTTTTATTTAAAAATAAAATAAAAACTAAAAAGTTTTTTGAGAGGAAATATTGTTTTCTTGTCTTTGACAATTGGCATCATAGAGTCAACAACTGGAAACTAATGTTGGAATAGTGCTTCGAAAAAGTAATAAATTAAATGAATCTAAAGCGTGATTTCTGAAAAGAACATAGGTTTAAGGTTGACAGTTTTTGAAGTTTAGGCGTTTAGGCATTTTGTAATTTTGTAATGTAGGGGTGGAGTACGCAGCACTGTTAAGACTTACTATGAAAATATCAGCGGATTTAAACGTTCATAAAAATAATTATGTAAAATTATTTTTTCATGATATAAAAGTGATATCAAATGAAACAGTACAGTAATGCTACTTTGTTTGACACTTAATGTGGTCCTCCGAATTGATAGTCACGTGATATGTGTTGATAATTCTCCCAAACAGAGGTCATAAACAAATTTTAATATTACAAGGACATACCCTTATTTGAATTAAAATTTTAAATTATAATTAAATTCTACTTTTCTGGTTGAATCGTAAAGTGCTGCTGCTTTGTATTGAGTTCATTTTTTATTTGAATAAATATCAAAGAAATAAGCTCCGGTTGGAATTTATATGACCTACGCTTAATATTTTACTTATTTATAAATTCATTCTCTAGATTTCATTAAGCAGCAGCACTTTTTGATAAATAAAACATTCCCTTAATTTATATCCAAAAGATCGAAATGATCTGTTCAGTGTGTGCCCTTGTAAAAAGCGGATGTAGATAGGCTTCCCGATGACAAACACATCGAACTTGTACATTAAACACTCTCGAAAAGAAATAATACACGCTCTAAAAAATAATTACCTGCCGAATCAAAACAAGCACAATAGATAGGATTTAATGGTATAATAATTGTTTTATGATTATGCTCCGTTCATTTATAAAATGCATTTTATCATGTGAAAAAATTGATTGACCCGCCTCTTTCTACACACAATATGCGTCAACATTTACAATATGACGTCACATCGACAAGTGCACCGCGATCAGTCTGATGTTTATATTTATCGCTGTCGGACTTATTTGACTACGAAGTTGCACACATAGGTAATTTTCAATGTACTTTAATGTTTTCGTATCCATAACAATAGGAAATTACTTTATTTATTAGCATTTTTGACGACTTGTTGTTTTGTATGATGTCATAGTTAACATTTCCCGTACTTTCTGGTCGCCGCGACCTCAAAATAAGCCTTAACAGTGCTGCGTAATATCCCCTTTTGACTTAGAAATGTCCTCGAATAAGAACTATTGAAGGATATCTGCGACAAAAATTTATGAAGTAAAAAATTAAGGTACCATGGAGGAGTGGGCATCCTCGGCTGACCGTTCACATCCGCCATATGCTGTTTATCGCAATCGGGAAAAACGGAAAAATTCGTAAACAATTAAGTTTTTAATTATGGTCTAACCCAAGTTATTGTTTCCATCAATTTTTGATGATTTTTAATAAAAATACACATACCTGTGAAAGAAATACAATTGAAATCGATCAAAGGGAATATATCCAAGATATCTTCATTGAACAATTATCCTTTTCCACTCATAAAATTTCACAGGAACGAAAACAATTTTCTTACGGAGATTTGTAATGGGAAATGTTTACATCTTTTCTCCATTCGGAATACCTTCGGAATACATCGCGCAATTTTTTAACATTATAATCCGGGCTTTATTAATGGCTGATGCAATGCAAAATCTCCGTGGACCTGAAGCGGTAGAGGGGGCGTTTCAAAACAGATAATCTGGACATTTTTCATATTAGTGGATGAACGTAGTTTGAGCACAAAGGTATTTACTATTATTGAAATATCAAGCAAAAAGTGGTGGAAGCAAAAACTCGGGACAGAGTATTGTAAATTATTATACAACGAAGTTCAAAACCATTCACAGGATAAAATTAGTAAGTAAGTGCTTTATGAGTATTAAGTGAATATCTGCCATTTTAACAAGATAAAGCATTCATCTATAGACTCCTGAACCTATATATAGATAAAAATGTTAACATCCCGTATCACATCTTTATATATGTGTTGTCTGCATTACTATCACAAATTGATAAACGTTTGTTTAGTACTTTAAGATTTTAACGATCGAATTGAGAGTGGGCAAAACTTAACATTCCTACATGTTAAAATGGTAACAAACTGTTTTTATAGCAAGATTCAGGCTGAAGGAACCACTTTCAAAAATGAAATGGAACGTCTGACTTTAAATAAGCTCTCCATTCAGAAAAAATGGCTAAATAACGAGACCGAGAAAGATATTCCAGGGCGGGGACGCATTATATCGTTAGCTTTCAGGGAAGAAGACTCGCCATTTTATATTCTTTGGGGAAAATATTTACCATGAGCGACGATTCGTTTTAAATCTCTAAAATAAATTAAACTGATATAATTTTTTTTTTTATCTTGAATCCTTAATTCCATTTACTTTTTTAAATGATAAACATCCTTTACTATATAATTTTACTTTCAGAACATGTGCCTGGATATTGAATGTGAAGTGGAATACTTTTATCACAACCAATCCTGCAGTCTTGTCCACCAAATGGTTAACGAAAACAATTACGAAATAAATCTAATAGCTTCCGTCAATGACAATAAAATACATCCTACGAATATATCTTCACAAAGTATCCTTGATGCATTTCAAGTTTTCTTAAGACGTAAAAACTTAGAAAAACATCTTTGTAGAATTTCAATCTTGGGTTCAGTTGAATCCGATCACGATGTGCTTTACATGGCTATGGTAATTGAACTTTCTATAAGTAACCTTCACAATATTGATCAAATGCTGAAATACTTGTTAACTATTTTTTCAAGTTTTAATCTGAATAACATTCCTCAGTATACCCCATTTAATACCTTTGTTGATATCTCTTTTTCTCTCGTTGGTCAGAGCTTTCATGTCTACGGAAACAATCTTTTTAGCAATGTAATTGAAAAACGTTGCTACGTACATCCGGGTAGTGGAAAAGAGATGGTAGTATACAATAGACTAAGTACGATGTATCAGGGACATGAGCGTAAAAATTGTTTAAGGGGGCAAATGGTGTCGATAGTAGCTGACTGGTATCGTTGTCCCAAGGTGAAGATAAAAACATCAGATGCAAGAATGGATATATCAAACTTCTCGGTATGTTTATTGGATTATGGTAAATGTTTCGCGTCAATCTATTTTAAACAGTCCTTAGATAAACGCAGTGTTTCTATATGCTTAGAACAGTACCTTCAATCAATTGAAGTTATTAAAAGTAGTTTCATCTCATCTAATGATAGCCTGATGTCATATTTCTCCCTTGTTTGTCTTTCCCTTTCATCATTAGGTTCATTGGCAACAATAACTGTTTTTCTTTTGAAAGGATCATGCAGTCGTATTGCCGATGTAAACATCATAATTCTTGCAACGTTCATAAGTTTTGCAAATATAATTTACATCTTATCAAAGTTTTTTCTCTGGAGTCAGACATTGTGTATTGGGATTGGTATGTTGGTACATTTCAACTGGCTTTCTGTCGTCTGCTGGATGAGTTTATGTTCTTTCCAAGTTTTTCAAGCATTTACGTCTTTCCGCATTTCGGAAGTTAAAGTCGTGTCAAAGGTTCTTTTATGCTTGCTGGTGGACCTGATTATTTGTTTGTCCCTAGTAGTTATCAACGTTGTCGTAAGCTTTGTCAAAAGTAATAGAGAAAATTTCGGATACTCTGTACTTACCTGTTATATCGCTGACTCTGACATGGTTCTCTTCACTTTTGCATTGCCTGTGGGTGTGCTGATCTGTATTAATATGTTTATGTTCGCTGTCACGGTGTTTAGAATTTCCAAAAGAATAGATGTTCAAAAGTCCCAAGAGGAACATAAAATGAGAGCATATTTCAGGCTGTCCACCATTACTGGCGTCACTTGGCTGTTTGGGTTTTTAGCTCAATTCACTGGACATCAGCTGTTTGATATTCTTCATACTGTTTTCAGTGGTGGCCAGGGTTTGTTTCTTTATCTAGCTTTTGGACTATCGTTAACTACAAAGCAAATTAATAGCAACCATTTGAAAGATTCAAAAACTCTCACTTAGCGTTAGCACCAAAATGAAACCTGCCAGAGAATTTAATACATACTTTATCGATGTAATGACTACGGAAAAAGACTTGGTGTATCTTTGTTGTCGTTTAACTTAAATTTGCTGAACTTACTTTTGAAATTTTTCTTCAACAAGAAGATTGCCAATATCAATTTTTATGAAATAAACATTAACAAAAATATCTAATTCAAACAAATATTTATTGATATTGAGAATAAGTGCTAATTATAATGAATTTAAATAAAGTTATCTATCATATTAACGAGAGAAGAAAAATACATTTGTCAAAAAAGTAATTTTATTGTTGATGTCGTTATTTTGTTTTGGGGTTACTTAAATCTATTTTATTACAGGAAAATGAAAGATTTTAACTTTTGCGAAAATAAAATTTCTACAAGAAATAGATTCTTGTTTAAAAAAAAATTGTGAAAAAGTCATCATTGTTAGTTTTCTGACATTTTTTTGAAACGTCTATTCATCCCTGTCTATTGAGACCCTGTAATATATATGAAAATTCACGTAGATAATTATATTCTATATATGTCTATACTAAAAGTAGTCGAATACTCAGGGAGTAGGTTTGTATATAATTTCACAAATTTTGAAATATGATTTAAAGCCATAAACTATTATACAGTAAAGATTTGAAAGGCAACCATATAGCTGGACATTGAACATTTCCTTCTATTTTTTATGCAGAGTTCCTCTTCTCAAGGAGATTTAAAGACTTATGTAGTCAAAACAATCTCACCCATTGAACCCTCTTATTAATTAATTAATTAGGTAGCTTACTACATAAAGGCTTATACTTTTTATTGCACAATGTTATTCTTATTTTTATTCCAGATAAATATCGTACATTTCTTTGTTAATACGGTGATGTTTTGGAGGTCCAAGTTTTCTACATAATAATTAATCATAGAAAAATTACATTTCTTGGTTTCATCTGTACGATATTGATGAAAAAAAATTCTATTTATCTTATATTCACAAAGTAGATTTGCGTTCTTGTACACTTCATCACTAATTTCATTCAATGATTTAAACCCATTATTAGTGATTAGTCTTTAACATTCAAAATGTTACTTTTAATTTAATTTTTATAGAACACAGAAATACAAAATGCCAATTATTTTATATAGGCTCTTGTAAAACATCGTTTATATATTTATACTTGATATATCTGTATTATTTTATATTGATTGAAATACACAAACATATATTTATAAAACAAATGTAAGATTTTAAACATTTTAAAGTTAGCCAACTTAACACAGTTCATTTTTAATATATATTCAAAATTTATGTTGCTACTTTAAAATAGACGATTCATGTGTTCACCCAAAATACGTTTACCTTTATTTCTCCTCAAAAGTCTTGGAATCCAAACGTAATGCTTGATTTTGTTTATCAGTATATTAACTATACCTCTCCCACCCGCTTCTATTTTCCAATTATTGTTTTCGAAGATCGTTTATGTAAGGCCTAGACTGTCTTATTTGACCCTCCCCAAGACTAAAAGAAAAGATAGCATAAGACAGGGAATAACTTAACTCATTCCAAGACTAATCTCACATTAATCTTAAATAGTACTTCGTTTCAAATAGTTAAAATATTAAATGACATTATCTTTGATCTTAAAACAAGGCTCTTATTTAAATTTCAAAATCTTAAGAAACATTTTTATAATTTTTTAAGAATCATTTCTCAAACGAATTAAGATGATATTGTTGATATTTCTTCCAAGAAATCAACTAAGATTATATGTTTATCTCGTATAGGACAAAACTGATTCATGGTCAAGAGATTAAGATTGCATTCACTTTATATAAGTATTTATTAAATCGATATATGTATAACAACGACTGTGTTATTCCATGCATTGTTTTTATCCGACATATTTAGACTCCTGTGGTTTTTCTAACATCTGGACAGAACAATGCACTACAATATCTACTACTAAGTGTTAGGAACGCCTCAACTGCTTTATGTAGATAGTCTTTAAAACATAATAATACTTAATTTTATGATGACACTTTAACATTTTTCGCATTACATGCTGATAGTTTAACATTACATACTAAAAGTCTTATATTTCAACATAAATGTTGATACTTCAACATTACATGCTGATACTTCAACATTACATGCTGATACTTCAACATTACATGCTGATACTTTAATATACATTATATTGTTATAAATAGAATGTTTATATAATAGAATATTCTGGACTTTTTTGAAGTGGTCAATTATTCTTTCTAGAATATTTTTTAGTGTCCAGGTAATTCATGTAACTTCTTGTGCATATAATTTCTAGAATTCGCTAGATTTATATTTTAGTATAAATAACCTGTAAACAGTGTTCATAAGGGATACTCTCACTGGACTTTTGTTCGAAGACATTAAACTTAGAACAGTTATCTTCTTACTGGGACATTGTGATTTGATCCATTCGGCAGATTGTAACGGACAATCTTTAGTTAGGATTATTAGTGTAGGTTGTGTATATATATATATATATATATATATATATATATATATATATATATATATATATATATATATATATATATATATATATATATATACATTATCATGTTTACATACATTATCTAGTTTTTATATATTATTTAGTTTAGTTTAGTGCTAGTTTTGTAGATGTTTTTCTTCTTTCTTATGTAGTTTTTATTTTGTTGTCCTGAAGAAGGGACGGGTTGTCCCGAAAATTTGACAATATTTTACTTTATCGTTCGTGTCGTTGGTTATTTTTAGTGCTTATATATATATATATATATATATATATATATATATATATATATATATATATATATATATATATATATATATACTGTAAATAAATTAAATTTAAAATTTACTCTTTGTGATTGATTTTTACTGGAATTAAGGGTTATTCTGACTCATAAATATATGCTGATACTTCTTCATGATATGATGGTACTTCACTATGCTTGGTTCTAAAAACAGCAACTCAAAAAATAGGGAAGCGTCTCCTCGGGATCGAAATACGCTAAAACTTGGAAGATATGGATGACTGACTCAACACTGGACTGTTTCTCTCGCGGGGGTGTTAAGGAAACATATGGAATCTGAGTTACATGGAATTCCGTGAAATCACAAATCTTAGTTATTATATACATGAAGCAACGAAACGTAGACCAGATACAAATTTAAACAAGAGGCCCAGGGGCCACAGCGCTCACCTGAGCAACAATTGCCTTAATTCCGATCAAATTAGCATTATATTATCAAAATATCTTAACAACTAAGTACAGTAGATCTTGCTAAAAAAAATGAAAATCTGCCAATTTTTATCCACTTTTTTTTGGGTGAATACCAAGCCCCTTTTGTTGTTGTACCTGTAAGAAGATTTTTCTCTATTCCTATATAACCCCCCCCCCCCCCCCCATTTCGTGGCCCCACTTTTCTCTAGGGAATCATGGTTTCATCAAACTTAAATCTGCATAACCTGTGCTTTCACACTTAGTACTGAGTTTTGGACCGAACACTTCCCCAGAATATTTTTAAAGATTTTCTCTATATATTTCTTTGTAAAAATTCAAACCGCCATCACGGCCCCACCCTACCACTAGGGACTGTGATTTTGCAAACTTGAATTTACACTACCCGAGGATGCCTCTACACAAGTTTAAGCTTTTCTTGCCAAATAGTCTTTAAAAGGAAGATTTTTAAAGATTTTCTCCCTATATTCTTATGTAAAAATTCCTCCCCCATTGTGGCCTCACCCTACCCCTGGACTATTATTTAAACAAACTTGAATCTATACGATCTGGGGATGCTTCTACTCAAATTTGGGCTTTCCTGGCCTAATAGTTTTGAGTAGAAGATTTTTAAAGATTTTCTCTATATATTATAGCATTGAATCATGATTTTTTGAAGTATACACTCTCATAACTGCAGCGGTGTGTGCATACAAATTGAGTAACGCGCGTTAGCTTGCAGTTATGAGAGTGTATACTTCAAGAAATCATGATTTAATGCTTATATTTACATTTTTTTTAACTTCTTGCCTTGTCTGCAAATGTGATTCATACCTTAAAATTCCTATCTTATCCTAAGGGTAAGTTGATATTAATGGAAGAGCCACAGTAACAGCCACAAGCGTGAACTTTGATTTTCGCTTGTGACGTTGCAGTTTACAGCGTTCAACGTTTGTGACGTCATAATAAAACACGTCGATTTGACATTTGACTACTTGTTGCATTTAGAGGCATTTGAAGATCACAGAATTTAATGGAAAAAAACAGTAGATTGTAAATATAAAAATTTATCCCCCATTGTGGCCCCGCCCTACCCCAAGGGACCATGATTTGAACAAACTTGAATCTACATTATCTGAGGATGGTTATACGCCAACTTGAGCTTTCTTGGCCAAATAGTTTATTTAAAAGAATTTTTTACACAAGTTTAAGCTTTTCTGGCCAAATAGTCTTTAAAAAGAAGAAGATTTTTAAAGATTTTCTCTATATATTCCTGTATAAAAATTTATCCCCCAATTGTGGTCCCACCCTACCTCCGGGAGCCATGATTTGAACAAACTTGAATCTACACTATCTGAGGATGCTTTCACTCATGTTTGAGCTTTCCTGGCCAAATAGTTTTTGAGAAGAAGATTCTTAAAGATTTTCTCTATATATTCTTCTGTTAAACTTGATTCCCCAATTGTGTCCCCACCCTACCCCCTTGGACTTTGATTTCAACAAACTTGAATCTACACTATCTGAGGATGCTTCCACTCAAATTGAGCTTTCCTGGCGTAATAGTTTTTTAGAAGAAGATTTTTAAAGATTTTCTCTATATATTTCTATGTAAAAATCCATTCCCCCATTGTGGCCCCACCATACAACCAGGGACTATGATTTGAACAGACTTGAATCTACACTACCTGAGGATGCTTCCACTTTAATTTGAGCTTTTCTGGCCTAATAGTTATTGAGAAGAAGATGTTTAAAGATTTTCTCTACATATTCCTATGTAAAACTTGATCCCCCTCTTGTGGCCCCTCCCTACCCCCGGGGACCATGATTTGAACAAACTTGAATCTACACTACCTGAGGATGCCTCCACACAAGTTTAAGCTTTTCGACCGGAAAAAGATTTTTTAAAAATACTAACAAATTTTCAATAATTCTCAATTATCTCCCTTTAAAGAGGGCGTGGCCCCTCATTTGAACAAACTTGAATCCTCTTCACCTAGTGGTACTTTGTGCCAAATTTGGTTGAAATCTGCCGAGTGGTTCTTGAGAAGAAGATGAAAATGTGAAAAGTTTACAACAACGACGACAACGACAGACAACGGACAAATTGTGATCAGAAAAACTCACTTGAGCCTTTGGTTCAGGTGAGCTAAAAAAACTGAAGACATTTTTTTTACAAATCAGATTGTAATACGTAGGTTTACACATTGAAGACGTCATGACTGAAAGTTGAATGTCGTGTAAATTTGATCGGAGAGCACTGTAAACAGATTCAAAATATAAGTAATCTAAGGACTCTTATAAAGTATTTTGGCATGGTTTATTGAGAATTGAACATAAGAATACTGGGAGATCTAGAGATGTTAGTTTTATTAATCAGTCACTGAAAGTCATTATAGAAAACCAAAGAACTGTAATTTTTAATTTATTGGCGAATAATGGCCATGGCTACACTACAATTTTGGATTACAGTATAAATTTCAATTATTTACTGGTTACATTTGCAACCAAGGTTACCGACCATGAAAATAGGGCGATAATGGTAACCTTAATGGCAAATACATGTATTAGAAAAGTTTCAGCAATTCACAATTATTTACTGGCTACATTTGTAACCACTGTTACCGAACTATGTAAATTGAGCGATTATGGCAACCCAAATTGCAAATACATGTAAATGGAAATGCACATGAAAATGTCAAATATGCAAATGAATCAGAAATATGGGAATATAAATATGAAAATGTTAAAGAACGTACTGGCAAATCAAATATATCAAATTTGACACAAATAAGCAAATTGAAAATTAGAGTTGTAGCGAGCCCTGGGGACAGATGCTCACTAAATATAACCCTATTTAAGTTCACCTAAAGATTGTGCCATATGTACACGGAGTGTCCACTGCCATAAGGGCTGTAGCTGAACACAGTCATTAATATGCTTACTGAAGATGTTTAAGAATATATAATCTAAGAATTTAGAATGTTTAATTTATGACTAGTATTTAGCTAGAATTAGATGTATGCCATTGCCATTACATAATTATGACAAAGGGTACTAGTAAACTCCTACACCTCACGAAATAAACCTCTTCATAGCTTTCTTCAAGGTTTTAAGGAAAATTTCATTGCCTTTTTCAGTCAAATGCACCCCATCTCCCTTGAATAAGCTTTTATCGGATAGAGTAATCTTTTGATAGCGAATGTAGCCTCCTTGGTGTGCCAAAAGTTTTGTAGCAATAAAGTTATTCACTCGCACCTGTGTCTTATTGAGAGCATTGTTGTCTCTAGAATTACGCCATTTCAGTCTTGGAAGTATTTGCGACCTAATAACAGTGGAGAAAGTTCATCTGAAGATTTCTCCATTTTTTTGCGCAATTCGCTAGATTTAATCTGACCAATATCATTACCACCACAATGGAGAACCAGAAAATGTGGAGGGTCTTCATACCCTAACAATTGTCTGATTTTGGAAGGAGATGTCGTCATCTCATGCCGCCTTAAGCTTTTCCCTGCCACCATATATTAGCTTCCATTGGAGAAAAATCAAGATTGGACCCCAAATCAACCTAGCACGACTAAATGCTTGCCAAATAATTGAGGATCCAACAATCCACACTTTAACAACTTCTGAAAGAATATCTGTCTATCTGGCTGTCTGTCTATTATCTATCTATCTATCTATCTATCTATCTATCTATCTATCTATCTATCTATCTATCTATCTATCTATCTATCTATCTAATATCTATCTACAAACATAAAAACACAATCAAAATACTCAGTAAACAACAAGACATTTCTGCGCACTACAATATGAACAGACAAGATACAGTACCCGCAACATTAGTTTTTATAAGATGAACAATAGGATAGGATTCACACACGATAGGATAGGATTAACGCACGATAGAACAGTATACGCGCACGATAGGATAGGATTAACGCACGATAAAACAGTATACACGCACGATAGTATAGGATTGATACACGATAGGAAAGGAAAAGCGATGTTCATGATAAACGTATAATCGCTTTAAACGATCATCACGAATATACTGATTATGGCAGAATTTGAGGAAGAATAAAGATTTACGAGGAATTTCTTTTTAGAATATTGCCGAGTTGTTTATCATTGCCGCGTCATTTATAGAATGTATAAAAATGATCAGTTCACCTCTTTTAACTAAAATTATGAGCTGAAATGATCAATTAATTTTCTGTATTGTTAACATTGTTTTCATTACCAAACACCCTAGCCGATCGCCGCGAATATTTCAAGCCGAGATCAAATTACAAGGAAAATAGCGGATTTAGCATGTTTAGTTATAAAAATCCAACTCTTATTTAAAGTAAAATTAAATCTATCATAAATACATTTCTTTCTGTATAAGAAAATTATGCAGTAAAGGGACAGTACAGCTGAAAACACATGTGTAAATAACTTCGGATTTACCTATTCAATAGTTAGGAAATAAGAAAAAACGTTTATTGTGATGGTTGAAATACATAAAATTCCCTTTAACATACTTAATTAACGTAATTATGAGCTTCCGGAAATTCAAGGGTTGTACAAACCTGAATAATCTTATATCGTTTATTTGTACCACGTGGACTTTGATTGACAGTAATTGACACGTGCTGAAAACTACAAGATCTTCGTCCCACTACGGTCATCATGGAAAACGAGGATAAAGCAATTCTCAAAATGAAACACATCCTTACTTACTCGATAATTTATAAATGGTTTAACAATTTAGGTTCATTTTAAAATGAATAGACATAAAACCCCTCAAGGGGCCTCATTTATAAAAATAAATTTAGGTTGTAGCAACTCCTATGATAAACACGAAAAATACATGCTTACAAAATAATAATTGTGGTTATTTAAAAAACTTTGAACAGTTATTACCTATGAGAAGTAGAAAAGACATATTTTTATCAACAAACCTGTCCAGGAGATTCTTCGCGAGCCCTGCATGTGTTTTGTTTACAGTAAATACGCATGCGTAATAGTATAGAAGGCTGAACCCCGAACACGTTGCGATGTATTTATGTGATAGGTTATACGTAATTATTAATTTTAATCAAATAATTAGATTAATTGCCTGGAGAACTTTGTAATTTTCTGAAAGTTTATACATTCATGAGTAGTACAAAAATACCGAACCCGATCGGAAATTTTTTTCAAGTCGGTTTTTTTATAAGATGCGCTGTACTGTCTCTTTAAAAACAAATTATATTAGATACAAGTTAAATGGATATTTACGCAGATAAACATTCCGCGTACGATTTGTTAACATTGTTTTCATTAGGTGGCAGGGGACAGTTTTTTTTATCCAATTCATTGTAGTCAAGGGATGCATGTCTTCGGAACTCTGTAACTAAAATTTCCTCAGTTCCCATTCAGCACAAATACCTTTAATTCACTCTTTATAAGGCCAATCACCAATTTCTGAAGAAAATTACTAATCAAAACCTGTAAAATTCTCTACATACTGTTTTTTATGAGATTTTGACCCTTTCATATTTTGCTAATTTTTCATGATTTTTCAGCTTTTTAGACCTCCCCCATCTAATTCCCTGCAGAGGGTTGACCTTCCGCATCGCGTGCATGCTGCACTATCACATATCAGAAACTTACCGGTGAATAGTTTACAATGTCCCATCCACCTACTTTTCGTGTTATTATTACCTCCCGTCTGTATCTTGCAATTTTACTGTGTAAAGTCAGCACAACAGTCAAAGCCGCAGGTTTCGCATTTTACTTCTGATTCTCATGTACCTAACATAAGGGGCCTACATATTGCATATCAATTTCAACAAGAGACACCCCTCTAACTAATGATAATTATTAAAAATCATTTCATGAATTTTAGCAACACTCATAAGCCTTCAAGTACAGCAACTCTCAATTTTACAAAAATATTGACCTTACCACGCAGCCGGTTGCCGAGAACATTTCAGTCCGAAATCCAATATCACACGGAAAATAATGGGTTCAATTAAAATACAACTCTGGTTTTAATTAAATATAAATTATATCATAAATAATTTAAATGCGTTTCTTTAAAATATGATGCATAAAAAACAAATTATATTGCATGAAAGCTATTGTTTACGCAGGTATACACTCCTCGTACGATTTAATATATTCGATATACAGGTATATATGTTATCTTGTTCCTAAGAACTTCGATAGTTTACATTAAATTTTCATTTTCAATCCTTACAGATGTGATTTACATGTAATATTGGTTAATTTTCATCTAAAAAATTAAGAAAACAGTATCATGATAGAATGCTAGATAGGATTTAATTTACAATTCTTGTTCGATAAAATGTTGTATACGGCGAACTGAACGACTTCCAACTTTGAAATAAATTTGCTTGCTTATGAAAAGGCACGAAACGATTACTCCGATAGGATAAACGGAAAAACTGTTAAAATTGAACGATAAACTTGATAGGATTAACGCATTATAGGATAGAATTAACGCACAATAGATACATGCACGGAAGGATAGGATTAACGCACGATAGAACAGAATACACGCACGATACGACAGGATTAATTTGTAGGTCTTCCGTTGTTGCTGCGGGTTGACAATTAATATAATTATTATGGCTTACGGCCATCTAGTTGCCGGATAATCTTTACGGCAAAGGGTTCAGTTATCTGAACATGCGCGACAAAAAATAGTTCTATTCGAATGTTGCAAAGTTAACTGTTTGTTGTTCATAATAAATATCTTTAGGCAAGATTATATTTTCCATATGTTATTATTACTTATGTTATTGTAACCAATATGAATTGACCTTATTTAAATAAACTTCAAGTTTTACGCGAATGAATATTAAATGCAGTGTTTTCGCTAGGCCGTTTTTGCGTAGAGGTATACTGGCCCCCGCCATGCATCACACAGTGCCGCAGTGCCGCCATGCTTTCCGCTATGCATACTTACATGTATTATAAGCAAAAAATCTTTTCCCAATTCTTTCAGATCCTAACAGTGATAAGTAAATGTAAAGTTGTTGTTATTTCGTTCAATCTTCATAAAAACGTTTGCACCCGCAGAGAGCGTCGCTTACTTCGATCGACATCGATCTCAGCAAGGGGGAAAGTGTTTAACGGTTAAAGGATTGTACTTATGATTGAGATATATTGAAACTTGGATTATAAATCGGTATTAAATGCATAAATTGAGGGGCAATTACTACTTGTTTTAATATAATGTGCCTTCTTCGACACCTCCGCCATTATCGAATGTTGGGGATTTTCCAAGATCTAAAAATAGCACAATGTTCCCTCGATGGAGTTACCTTGGTTGTGCTATGATTGAACTGTTTATTTGTCGTAAAAATATTGGAAACTTGAGACCAAATGTACTCAAATAAGAAAATAAATATATTTAATTCAGGTTGAAAGATATAACAACGTTTTATCGAGCACGTGGTTTGCTATTTATAGTTTGTTTACTAAGGGTGGTTTACGCGTAGTAATACTGGTTAGACCAGTTATTAGGGCATGACTGGTATGCTTTGTGATTTTAAGTTATTCGAGCTCAAGACTTAGCGCTGTTTACACGCTTTGCAATGTCGGACTCTGATAGCGGTTTGTTGGGCGGGGACACCGACAAGAGTTCTTCAACTCCAGCCGCCGATATAACGGACACTTTCAACCTATTTAAGTGTTACTTGGATTCTTCGCTAAACTCGTTCAAGAAGGAGCTTTTGGACAGCCAAGAAGGTAGAGATATCGATTTAGAGAAAAAACTTAAAAAAGATATAGCGTCTTCATTAAAGAGTCCGGGCAATAAAATACAGTTTGAATTCAATGAAGAAATCATCGCAGATTTGCAAAAGTTAAAGAAAAAAGTAAAATCTAAGAGTGAGTGTGAAGCATTCGATAGCATCATAACAAAGTTGTCTAAACGAAATAAACTTATCCGTATAGCAGACAATTCTCCAGCAGGGTGGGCCACAGTTCATCAATATGAGCACAACGACATCGCCTCTGATTCGGACGATGACAAAAAACTACCAGTGATCGGTAACATTAGTAGACTTATGACAAGAAAGTGTTATGAAATTATCGAGTCCCGATTTGCATGGGATAGTTTGATTAGATTTGATAGTTCACATGAGTTTTTGCAAGAACTTTCGTTCTGGTCGAAGAATTTGGACATGTATAACTGTCGTTTTATGAAAGATTATTCTAAATCAATTGCTATTTTATGCACAGATGCTAGTTCAGTAGCTGCAGGAGCTGTATGTCAATTATCAGGTACACACAAGTACTTTCACAGTAATTTTTCAGAAGTAGAGAGTGCACAAAGTTCCACCTGGCGAGAACTTAAGGCAATTCAGCTTGCTTTATTTTCGTACAAAGAAAACCTTAGTGGGAAGTCTGTGAAAATATTGACTGACAGTAAAAATTGTGTTTCAATTGTCCAAAGTGGTAGCACGAAAAATGATTTACATGTAATTGCTCTTTCTATTTTTCATTTGTGTTTGCAGAGAAAAATTTCGTTAGATATTGCATGGATTCCCAGAGAAATGAATGAAACGGCAGATTATTTAAGTAAATTAGTGGATTACGATGATTGGTCTGTATCTGATGAATTTTTTGAATTTATGAATAATATGTGGGGCCCTTATACAGTGGACAGATTTGCAAATTATCTTAATAAGAAATTACCTAGATTTAACTCTTTGTTCTGGAATCCTGGTACTGATGCAGTTGATTGTTTTTCTCAAGATTGGAGTTCAGATAATAATTGGCTAGTGCCACCTATTCATTTAGTCATGAGAAGTTTAAGGCATCTTATGTATTGCAGATCACGAGGTACTTTGATCGTTCCTTATTGGCCATCGGCGCCGTTTTGGTCTATGATTTTTGGACCGGATATGACATATAGAAGTTATGTAACAGATGTTATTCAGTTTAATGATGTATGAGGTATTTTGTGCAGAGGCACGTCTAAGAACTGTATATTTGGGACTGAAAAATTTCATGGTTCTTTATTGGCTGTTAAACTTTGTTCTGTATGAGCAGATTTGAACATGGTCCTAGTACTGTTGTACTGAGTGACGTGGTTAGATGCTTGAATTGTGCATTTGTATGTATCTGTTGTATATATTAGGCATTAGTGACATGGTCTTGGAATTTGTTTTTGACATGGTCCCTGTTATGGACAGAGCGACATGGTCAAATTTGAAAAAAAATAATGTGAGGGACTAACAAATGTTTCCGTGTTTACATTTTTCAGATGTTTTCCAAACAGGAAAATGGGCCTCAATTCAGACATCGGGGGAAAATTTGGCGGACCTGAAGTTCTTCTGTGAAAAATCCAAATCTGAAAGTACTTTTCGTAAATATCGGTATGCCTTTAATTCATGGATAAAGTGGTGTTATTCGCAAAGTCCTAAAGTGCAACACTTCCCTGCTTCTGATTTCAACGTTTCCATATATTTGATTAATTTATCAAAACAATTTAACTCTGTTGCAAAAGTTAATGAAGCCTTTTATGCCATTTCTTGGGCTCATGAAATTTCAGGAACACAAAATCCTTGTCATTCATCATTAGTCGTTTCAGTTTTGGAGGGAGCTCGCCGCTTAAGTGCTAAACCTGTTACCAAGAAAGAACCAATAACTTCTGAAATTTTACAGCAAATAGTGAATCGTTACGGGACCGGAAGTAGCAGTTTACCAGACATTCGAATTTCATGTATGTGTCTATTAAGTTATGCAGCTTTTTTACGTTTTTCAGAACTGGTCAACTTAAAACGCTCTGACATTACATTTTATGAGGACCATCTTTCTTTGTATATCTCTAAGAGTAAAACAGATAAATATAAGACTGGGAGTAATGTAATAGTTTCTAAAACAAATAATGTTACTTGTCCGTATGGTATGTTACAATTGTATTTGAAAATTGCTGACATTGCTTCGGATTCTGATTGTTTTATTTTCAGGGCGTTATCATTTTGTAAAAAATCTGGTAAATATAAATTAAGAAATTCTGGACCATTGTCTTATAGTAGAGCAAGGGAATTATTACTTAATGCTTTGGAAAGTGTTGGTGTGGATAAGTCCAAATTTGGTCTTCACAGTTTAAGGTCAGGGGGCGCTACTGCGGTTGCTAATGCTGGTGTGAGTGACAGACTGTTTAAGAAGCACGGCAGGTGGCGCTCTGACAACGCAAAAGACGGTTATGTTCATGAAAATGTAAAATCATTGATGTCTGTGTCTCAGTCATTGAATATTTGAATGTGTTCAATAATAAATATAACTTACAGTTTTTCTTTTCCCCTTTCTTTGTTACGTTCGAAATGCGCTAGTCTTGGAGCACTTACCCATAATCAGTGTTGTTATGATTGAATAAGGTTGTAAATATTTTATGTTCGTTTGAGATAGTTCGAATTAGAACATAAATATATTTAATTCAGGTTGAAAGATATAACAACGTTTTATCGAGCACGTGGTTTGCTATTTATAGTTTGTTTACTAAGGGTGGTTTACGCGTAGTAATACTGGTTAGACCAGTTATTAGGGCATGACTGGTATGCTTTGTGATTTTAAGTTATTCGAGCTCAAGACTTAGCGCTGTTTACACGCTTTGCACCCACCCGCCCACCCACTTATACATAATCATTCATGTATTGGGTTTGATTGCACAAAATATTAATAAAATGCATAATGCTATAATATTTCTGTTGCAGATAATGAGTTTTGTCCCAAGAATTCGACATATATTAACGCGGTATCTATGTATTTTATTGAATAAATGCGCTAGTCTTGGAGCACTTACCCATAATCAGTGTTGTTATGATTGAATAAGGTTGTAAATATTTTATGTTCGTTTGAGATAGTTCGAATTAGAACATAATATACAGTTAAGCTTGATTGCAAGTCATATACGGAAGCGATGTCACATTACTATAACATAGAAACATCGTATAGCATGGTATAGTACGTATGCCTCTGAAAATGACTGCGTACACATGTCATGTGAAGAGAGACTGACTGCAAAGTTATAGTGCAGTAATTAATTTTAATTAAATTTGGTATCAAAACAGAAGGTGTTAGAACTGCCTTGTGAATCTATATTTCTTATAAAAGCTTGTGAAGGTCAGCCTCTTAAAAAAGTAGGAAAAAAACCCAGAAAAATATGAAAAAATATTTATTTATGAAATTCAAATAAAATGGAATAATACTTGTTGGTGTAGATTTTACAAGAATTCATTAATTATAGTACATAACATGCAGTACATTTCATCATTTGGTTATATTATTTTTACGCGTATGATTTTGCGCTGGCTGTGGCGCTGTTACGTCGCACCGTGCACCAACTCTCAAGCAAGTTCATAGTGCGTAGGAATACAAGGTATACTGATATTTGAGAGCATGTTGGTTTTAAGTGTTTTTGTGTCCTATATCGTTGAATGAATTTACAGTTAATGTACTTCAGTCGTTGGATATTGGAGTTTGAGTCTGACATCATCATAATTATTTCATGCAGTCTATGATTTTCCTAAAAGCAATGGTGGTTTCAACCAATTGATAAAAGAGGTGTCTAGATTTCAATCATGTCTGTTTCAGTCACTAAGGTTCGACCAATCAACAAATGGGGCATGTTGATATCGGTCCTGTTAGTTTCTATAGATCTATGAATTACATGTAGCTAGTTACTTTCTATAGAGCTATAAATAAACTAAAGTTTCCGTAAGAAATAGAGGGAATCATACTCGATCCATGTAAATATAGTCATATTCAAACCCGTAAGCCATTATGGCCCTTCAGGCCTTTGATTATGAATTATTCTGTTCATAACTATAGAAGATTATCCACATTCTCAGGTTACGATTTCACATCTTTAATATGAAGATAATTGACTTCGAATAATAGTCTTATTGTTTATAAAAGCACCCTTCCAACTGTTACTCAATTACATATGTTCTGAGTTGTGTGCGCTGAAGCGACACAAGATTTTCGGTCGCACGTGACGATTGAATTAACACAGACTGACCGAATAAACAAACGGGTGGGAAAGTGAAACACGTTAAGGAGAAAATGTTACACATAAGAAGTCACCGAAAATGATTTTCGATAGATCTTGATATTTTTTCGCCAATTTAAAAAAAATCCAGCGCGAGCACTTGTCAACAGGGTGGGAGGAGGAGGGGACGCAGCAATGAGTTTGCTTCAACACCGAAACGAACAACCATGTAGAAAAACTACAGACTTAATATGTGACCGATAGAATCTATGGTGTTCCGATGGGGCCACTGAGCATCTGAGCACTCAATGAATACCAGAGATACATGCAAATTACATGTAGTTAGTTATAACTGACCGAGTAGACTTTTGAAATTTTAACTTGTTTAGTTTAACGTTATGCATTCCCAATAGGATAACATATCAATGTATCAAGTTACAGAGCTTGATTAATAATGAGATTATGAAAATATCAATAATTTTAAGAAATAACCTCATTACTACAAAATAATGCATTGTATATATTGATAGCATTTTTCAAAGACTGGACATTGTTCTAGGAGATTCAAGAAATGCACAATGGGTTTGCGTATTTTTAGAAACACTTCATTGAAGAAACAATGTAATTTGTTTGCATATCATGATAATTTTTTCAGGATGTATAAAATTGAATTAAATTGATTGAGACCAGGATGATATTGATATAAATGAAACTTGACATCCATGTAAATGCATGTATGTACCCATAATATGTACAGATACAATGTATAGATACATTGTACATTCAATTAGAGATTAAATAGTCCAATATTCTAATACTGTAAGATTTTCTATCATTGAAAAGTGAACCTAGGTGAAATTAATCTGCAAAATTTGGTGTTTGTACATAATACTATATATGTCTAAATAAGAGTATGAAAGTTAAAAAAAAAATTCCATAAACCCTTCCCAAATTAAGGAAAATGCAGCATGTATGTTTTAACAATTTTACATTTGTCTTCTAATATTGTGTTTGAATGAATAATTTAATTACTAGATTAATTACTAGAATGTAGCCCTGTGTGTTTTTGTAACTTAGAAGATGAGAATGCTGGGCTGGCCTGAGATGAACCAAGGAGACACACTGTGTATACCTCATTAGCACATATTGTTCTTTCACAGACCTTGCAATTAACTAAGAATTCTTACATGTCTTTGTAACGGGCACATTCTGTGTATACCTTTTTACCACCCTATTGTTCTCCTAATGCTACAATCAACAGAGCAAAGCACTATATACACACGACACATGAGAACTTGAGAATTTGACCAGAGGGAAATTCTGAATGACTGAAATTAAAAAGTTTTCATAAGAATTTATAAAAATGAAAACATTATCTATAATCGAAATAAAATTTTAACATACATTGAAATAAAACACTTAATAATAATAAACAAAGAGACTTCTTAGAAGGTGAAATTTCCTTTAAAGAAGCTACAACAGTTGTAAAAAAAAATATGGCAAATAATAAGAGTCCAGGCAGTGATGGATTTACAACAGAATTCTATTAAATTTAATGATCGAACCACAAAATGTCCTATCTTGTTCCAAAAAACTTTATAGAATTCTGTTGTAAATCCATCACTGCCTGGACTCTTATTTGCCATATTTTTTATATGGGTACATGCAAAGTTCGGGAACTCTCAGTCAAACAGAAACAAGGAATAATTACCTGTATCCCAAAAGATGGTATTTAAACAATTGGAGACCATGCAATAACACTTCTAAACATTGCTAATAAAATAAGTTATATGGGTGTAATGCTCAGAGAATTAAAAATATGCCTGATATAATTAGTAGTCCCGATCAAACAGGTTTCATTCCAGGAAGATATATTGGTGAAAATACTAAGCTGATATATGATCTTATGCAACATATGGGGGGGGGGGTCACTAGAGACATTTCTGGTGTATTATTCATAATTGATTTAAAAAAAAAAGCATTTGATAGTCTGTTTCATGGAAATTTATTCACAAATGTTAAGATTTTTTCAACTTTGGAGCATCCATTCAATCTTAGATATCTATATTTGTCAATGTAATATAGAATCATCAGTCACACAAGCTGGAAACCTTCACAATTTTTCAAACATAGCAGAGGATGTCACCAAGGCGACCCAATCTCCCCCTATTTATTCCTACTGTGTGCAGATATTTTGGCATATAAGATTAAAATAACTTTTATATTTGGGCTACACCCTGAGCCTATTTCTACACACATTTATTCTATCTTCTTGATTATGCAATCCCATATCTATTGCAAAAGATGTCTTAAGGAAATACTATCAATTCATGAATTAATAATAGATATTGAAAGACATATATCGACTCTAAAATATATTGCTACAAAAAATTGCAGATTAGATGATTTCTATAAGAGATGGGAAACTTGGCTTTTTCTTCTTAAAAGACTTACTCAAATTTGACTGTATAATGGAGATTATATAAAACTGTCAATCAATTACTAACTCATGTTCAACAACTACTCTCTCTCTCTCTCTCTCTCTCTCTCTCTCTCTCTCTCTCTCTCTCTCTCTCTCTCTCTCTCTCTCTCTCTCTCTCTCGGAACAAATTGGATTTAAAGTAAAGTTTAACGTACTTAAAAGCTGTTGTGATCACTTTATTTTATACAAATGTATTGAATTGTTCAACTTTAGAAGAAAAAAAATAGTCTATAATAATGTAAGATTTTCTATCATTGAAAAGTGGACCTAGGTGAAATTAATCTGCAAAATTTGGTGTTTGTACGTTACGGCTAAATAAGAATATGAGAGTTAAAAAAAACCCATAAACCCTTCCCAAATTAAGGAAAATGCAGCATGTGTGTTTTAATAATTTTACATTTGTCTTCTAATATTGTGTTTGAATAAAAAATTAAATAGAATGTAGCTCTGGGTGTTTTGTAACTTAGATGAGAGTGGGCTGGCCTGAGATGAACCAAGGAGACACACTGTGTATACCTCATTAGCACCTATTGTTCTTTCACAGACCTTGCAATTAACTAAGAATTCTTACGTGTCTTTGTAACGGGTACGTCCTGTGTATACCAATTAACCACCCTATTGTTCAACGGAGCAAAGGTACATACACACGACACCTGAGAGCAGGTGTCCGATCGAGCTGTGCACGTGTAAGCAGGAACAAAGCAATGGACAGGGGGCTGCAATTAATCTGGATGTCAACTTGGGGGCCGGGTTGGGGGGGGGGGGGGTCTATTTCTGCAGCAAAGATTTTTATTATAATTGAGTTATTATAGAGCCCACCACCCCCACCCCCTCCCACACACACTCTTTTGGGGGAGAATATTAAAAATTGGAAAAAGGATGAGGAAAATGAAGTTAAAGGCAGACTACACGCTATCACCCCCCCCACCCCCCACCCCCCCACACACACGCATTTTATAATCGATATTAAAATATATGCAACTTGAACCTGTTTATAAAACCGTGCATTTTGAACACAGTTAAACGGCTCTGGTCAGGAAGTATATGGAGTAAATCTTTTTGTTTTTTCCAATAACTTTTTTTTTTCATTTTTCCGATCACAAATGTAAAAAAAACCCAGTGTAAGCTAATTTGTTTTTATTCCTTTGCGAAGGAATAAATGTAAAATTGCTACCTCCCTCAACCATATTGTGACTTAGAATAAAATGACAATAACCTGAAAAAGTGTTCAAACATTTATTTTTTTATTTCAATTTATATCGAAGAGTTGTCGTCATCGACGAGATGTCTTTCGTTGACATGTCGTGTCGGCGAGTTTTACTTTCGATGAGTTGTCTTTCGATGAGATGTCCGGCACCGGTACTGGGTACATGTATGCGCTTGAAATTGATCCCTGGGTATTTCCTTTTGGTTATTTTCTAGGGACTTTTATAAGGGCAATAATTGAATGGTTAAACGATATGTTATGTTAATCATCTAGTAATGACCTTCGTCGGATTTTTTCTGCAAAAATATATCACTGTTGACCAGTTTATTGCAGCGGCGATGATAACAGCGATCTGTGTTCAATTGAGCAGTGAAGTGTTTCTGGCGTGTGATCACAATTAACAGGGCATTACTTAGATAAAAGTAAAGAAAATACGTTCTCTAGCTTTTATGATTTATAACAAGATGCAAGCCATTACCAATTATCGGAGAATATTACTGTAACAATGAATAAGCATATCAAACATTGTGCACTGTACTGAAAGTTACTGTAGTAAAAATATCTTTATACATCTTAAACAACTTAATACAATTATCAGTAATGAATTATTTCTGCATTCTAATATCAATACTGGAAGGATAAATATAACTTTAAAATATCTTAGTTAAAAAAAAAAACACCATTTATTTATTATTTTTCCGTAAACAGTTAATGGCCCTTTTTGATATTGTTCAAATATTTAATTACATCAGCGGTAATTAAAGAGCGCCGTGGCGCATATGGTAGCGCATTGGCCTACGGACCCAAGGGTCGTGGGTTCGGATCTCACGGCCGGCAATGATTTTTCTCCAAATTTTCTTTCTGTAAAATGCCACAAAAATTAAAATAATATCAATCCAGTAACAGTTAATTCTCGGCTCGATACAAATTTGACAACATAAAATCAAGCATGCATTGATATATGTAGTATACACAACGTTCCGATGATATGTATACACATGTGTTGATATTTGGACAGTGAATACAAATTTACATCTATACACAGAGCTTGGTCTTACTCAGTTTATTATGAATACGTGGGAATATATTAAACGATACATATGTGCAAAGGGCCTAGCTCATCCTTTGACTTAGATTGTGATGTCTTTTTGTCGGCCTTAGACTCTGTTATTATTGCCGGTGTGGAAATCACTCCAAGTATTCTCATGATTAAGCTTTAAAATCATTCCAAAGACTGCATGATTTGTTCTCCATGACTATGTATTTCAAGCACTACTTTATTTTGTATAAAGGTTATCCATTATATATACTTGCCAAATTAATTGCAATGGGAAATTCGATTTTAAATAAAATTCCAGCTTTTGCTCGCTTGACATAAGTCATATACAATGGGAAGATTGGGAAAGAAATAGATAAGAGGTACTTACCGGTATACATGCTATGAATTAATTTAAAAACAAAATAATTATTGTGAGAGGCTTCTACAGTATATTTAAACGCACTGATTTTGTCACATGCTTCTGATGTACTATAGCCATGTTATCTATTTTTTATTATCCAAAATAGCTCCCGGACATTATCACAAAATTTATGCTCTTACACTAAAACATTCTACGGAATAGAAAAAATCAACGCGACTTTTCATCAAGCCCCCCCCCCCCCCCCCACCCCCTAATGAGAAAACATGTACACAAGCTGAAACTGTCCGTCGAAAAGTATTATTGTACATATATACCTTGATAACCACCTTACTATCTCCTGTTAAATTAAGAATTTTATAATTATTGGTTTTACTAATAGTATATTAATATTGTTATAACCCCCCTCCCCCCACCATTGACACTAAATTCATCATGTTTATAGTTAGATGAATAATCTATATAATAATACGGTGTTCAGGATGTTAAATAACTAATAGGATTTTCGAGTTCATTAAACGGCATTATACTTAAAATTCACGAAAGATCGACTGCTCTAATCGAAATATCTGTGTCCCGATTTGTCTGTAACTATTTCGACATCCGGTTTTCAACTCCATCGCTTGGTGGGAAGTGTTGCTAAGTTTGTGTTTCTTCTGTCCATTTTCAAAGGTAATTCCATTGACTGCAAATCAGTTTCATTTTAAATTTATACGTCTATATATTCTTTAATACTTCCAAGTGAAAAGCTAGGTAATGAAAAAAAAACCCCAACATTTATTCATGGACCGAATTTTCTCGAAATATAGATTTAAGACTGTTTTAATATGCTATGATATTTAACAGAAGTTTAAACATTATATGTAATCTTTGTGATTGCATAAACCGTAAATTTATGCCTTTATTAGTGGATCATATAACATTGGTACATACAATACAGTTCAGTATTGATGAATATTTACAACCTGTCAGATTTTGATTTGATTTGAACATATTTTTATTGTACAAAATACAATTGGGATTGGGCACAAGTTCTATAACTTAGACCGCCCTCTCCCAATACAAAGATATGATACAAAATATGTGTACACAACATAAATAAAGGTCAGTGGATATAATGGACGTATACATAAATGCAATTGACATGTATATAGTAAACAACGGTGTACTATAGTCTGTCCCAAGATATTTTTGCCGCACATTTTCTTAAATTATTCAATATTTATAAATACCTCATGGTTCAGACGATGTTTATTCAATAGTATGAAAAAATCCCAAGATTTCCCCTTTGAAACGCCCTCTCTAGCTTGTCGGGTATCAGTACTCGGCTAAAAATAAAAAGTCTACGAGGTTTTTCCATTGCCAAGGAGATGAAGACGCCCGGATGATAACGTTGAAAAATTGCGCGAGGGGTCCCGAGTATTTCCGAATGGAGAAAAGATGTCAACATTCCCCATTATAAATCTCCGTAGGAAATCTGTTTTCGTTCCTGTGAATTTTTACGAGGGAAAAATGATAATGTGTGAATGAAGTTATCTTGGGAATTTTCCCTTCCATCGATTTTAATTGCACTTCAGTCACAGGTATGTGTATTTTTATTAAAAATCGTTCAAATATGCAGCAAAAATATCTTGGGACAGACTATAGTAGTTATAAGATCAGTTAAATCTTTCAGTATTTTTGATAAAATTATAAACTAATGTAAATAAATGCTTGTTTTCATTGTCACTTATTGAACTGTCACCCCAAAGTAAAACATGAGTATTGACAATGTTAAGATTTACAATTTGAAAAACGTCATTAAATAGAACATTTCTAGCATCTTTATATTTATTACATGTGAAAAAATAATGGTAAGTATCTTCGAGCTTACCACACGAACAGAGTGGACTGTTGATAATATTACATCGAAATAAATCATTATTTAGTGCACAATTGTGACGAAGTTTAGTGTGAATGATATTCAAAAATCTATCCCCATATGTTAAAAAATTAGGTCTAGTTCTACATGTAAGTACATTTTCATTTTTGACAGAAACATGTATTTTTTCCTTAAAAATGCGAACAGAGTCGCTTCCACGGACATCCGTTGAAAGCGCATTCCATTCATCAACAACAGTAGGAACAAACGAAGATTTATACAATTCCAAACGACATTTTGGTATAATGTAATTATGTGCATTTCTGGTAGAATAGTTAGATACATTAGCACGCTTATTTGGAAAAATATCCATTACATAACTGGGTAAAAGGTTTCGGTCAATTTTATACATTGTTTTTAGCCGGGATATTTTCCTTCTACTATAAAGCGTTTCCCACCCTGTTTCAAAGTAAAGAGATTCCCGAGATGCAAAAATAGGTAAACCTGTAACAATTCTTGCTGCAATCAATTGTATTTTTTCTAATTTGTCTGAATCATTAATAGAACAACCGCCCCATACATCAGATGCATATTCTAACTTAGGCCTTATAAATGAAGTATATAATAGTGACAGTAATTTTCTATTAAAGTAAATCCTTCCTCTTGTGACGTCATACATTTTACATAAACCATGAATTCATTAAAATTCTTGCAAGTAGATTTGTAATTTCTATGTTATTATAGGTGCACATCAAAAACTCAAATCATTGTTTACTTGGAGATATTTAATAAGCGTTTTTTATCCTTATATTCGACATAATTCAATAATGACAAAGGGGAATAACTCTTTTCTAGTTTCCTCTAAGTGATATATCTAAATGCTATAATTTTTTTTCTAATGTAAACATTTTTTTCTTTTTTTAAAATTAATTTTAGTTTTCTGGCATAGTAAGCAATAAAATTTAAATAGACAAACAAGTTTTCATCTACTTATATTTAATTTTTAAACAAAAAAGTGTGATTTTCAGATGATAATTTCAGCCTTTGGTTTTTATTACCTTACATCTTAAATAGTATGGATACATATATATTTTCTTTATTTTTTGATGAAATTCAAGTCCAATAAGTTAAAAAAAGCTAAGTTTTTTAACTTTGAACCCATAATTTTATAGGAACGGAGTTACCTTAAGTTTAAATTTAAGTTTTTTCATTAATCCCAATTTCTTTTGAGCATTTGCTATAATAGAATTTATATAAGATGACCAGGAAAGGTCCTCAGAAAATATAACACCTAAGTGTTTATGGGTGGGTACGAATTCCAAATCGCATCCTTGAAATTTTAGCGTAGGGGTTACTGTGTTAGGTTTATTACTAAAATAAACAGCCTTAGTTTTTGAAGGATTAAAATTTAAAAGCCATTTCTTAGACCAAGCCTCTAAAGTTAAAAGATCCCGATTAAGATAAGATTCCATATCGTGTACATTGATTGCAGCATGTTGAAGGCTATTATCATCTGCAAAAAGTCTGCAAAATGTTAACATGTTATCTGCTATATCGTTTACATAAATAAGAAATAACAATGGACCAAGGACAGAGCCTTGAGGCACTCCGGCATTAATAGACTTAATAGACGACAGCACTTCACGATACATAACCCTTTGCTTTCTATTTACAAGGTAACTATTAAACCATTTGAACAGATTTCCAGTAATACCATAGGTATGGAGTTTAAACAATAAACCTTTATGCCAAACGTGGTCAAATGCTTTTGACAAGTCGCAAAAAATCATACAACAAGATTGAACTTGATCAATTGCTCTTAAAATATGGTCGTACGTTTCTATTAGCTGATAAACAGTAGAGTGACCCGGTAAAAATCCAGCTTGATACTTATAAAAAAGATTATTATCATGAAAAAAGTTATATACATGTCTAAAAATAATTCGTTCCATTATCTTAGAAACACAACTTAATAAGGAAACAGGTCTATAATTCGACATTTGTGATGAGTCGCCTTTCTTATATAAAGGTAAAACATTGGATATTTTCCAGGAGCTTGGAAATGTACAGTTTTTTAAAGAACGATTAAATAATGAACATAGAGGCTTTGCTATTGTATACATAGTATTCTTAAGCATTTTATGACTTATGTTATCTGGCCCCACAGCTTTGTTAACTTGAATGATTGAAATAATATCTATCACATCTTGTTCAGAGATACATACATCACAAATAAAATTGTTGCATTCAGAGTTGAATTCAGGTAATCTAGCGTCATTGTCGTCTAAACATGAAATGGAGGAGAAATAATCATTAAGAACCTCAGCCTTTTCTGTATTGGCATAAGCTATTGATTGATTACCGTTTTTTAAGGCAAATTGCAATGGGGGAATTTCGGTAGACATTTTAATATCAAAAACATTCTTCAATAATCTCCAGTATAATTTGGAATTATTTTTACTGGAATCTAAAAGATTAATTTCTAAATTGTTATAATAATTGTCAATTGCATACTTTTTCATATTGTTAACTTTATTGCGTGATTTTTTAAACTTTTGCATATCTAAAGCGTTTCTAGAATTTATTGCAATCTTCCTTAAACGGTTTCTTTGTCTAATCTCTTTCCGTAAGGCTGAGTCAAACCATGGTTTATCTTTGGGTCTGATAGTTACAGTTTTTTCGGGAACAGATTTCCTAATATGCGATAAAAATGTTTCTGAAAAATTGTTGGCAGCTTGATCTACATCATCGGCCCCCATTATTAATGTTTCCCAATCTGTGTGTGTAATAAGAAAATTAAGTTTATCAAAATCCGCATTTTTGTAAAGCCAAACTTTGCGCTTGTAAGCACTGTTTAGATTTAAATTACTTTTAACATAAATATATGTAGCTTTGTGGTCACTAATAGTATGATGCACATCTAAAACTCCAGAGTCGAAAAATGAAACGTCACGTGTTACTAGAATTGGGTCGATGAGTGTGCTCGTGTTTTGTGTGACTCTTGTCGGTTCGGTGATTATGTTTTCTAAAAAGTGACTGGATAGTAAATCTTTGACCAAGTGAGTGTGTGGGATATTTAAAAAATCAACATTTAGATCTCCAACTACAATAATCTTGTCAAATTCATCATAAGCTTTTTCAATGGACCAAGACAGATTTCTCCAAAAGAAGTTATCGCAATTTGGAGGCCGATATGTACAACAGAGCAAAATATTGCAGGTAGGGTCACTTATTTCAACCCAAATGCATTCAATATTTGTTGGTTCTAAATCAATGCGTCTTTTCACTCGTAGTGAGTTTGATATATATACAATAATACCCCCTCCAAAACTATTCCTGTCTTTGCGAAAAATTGTATTAAAACCATCAATAAATACATTTCGGTCTGGAATGGAGGAGTTTAAATGAGATTCCGTAAAACATAAGATATCAAAATCTGAGACTAAACTAAGTAAACTGTCTAATTTGTTTCTAATACTTCGAATATTAAGATGAAATATGTCTAAAGTATATTGTGTACCAGTGCAAGGCCCAGGGTTTGTCTCAATATCTCCTGATAGAAATAATAGCATGAAAATGACTTGAAAAAAATAATTAATAACTAAAGAGTGTTGCGCAAGACACATTGACAATGTTTTATACAAGTTTCCAAACCACAATAAGTATTGAAGTAAACATTTGAAAAGTGATCTTAATTGAAACAGATTAAGATAAAAACATTTTTTCACACACCGTACACAACAGTAAAATAGCCCAATCGCGGCTCGGTATTGTTCTATTGTGTCACCCGCCATTGAAAGACATGTTGATTAACGTTATTGAAACTATGAGAGAGCACTGCGATTGAAAAGACAGGTGTGAATTCATACATGTACTGAACGACCATGACCTTCGTTGCGTAACATCAAGACAAAAGTTGAAGGTAAAAACACAGTAAGCAAACACTTGAAAAAGTGTATGCAAACAAATAAAGAATGCAAAGTGAAAAACAAGAAAGGAACAAATGAACAAAAACAAAAAAATGTAGAAAAAAAGAATAAACATTATGGCATCAAGTACAATATTGGTCAAAAACCAAATTGATTGGCATTGGAGAAAAAATGGGAAAGTATAAATTTATAGGTTTACACAGTTATAATACTACTATATAACAAACAAAAATGTAGCTATGTAATTTAACCACAACTATTAGATTGGTTGTACATATAAATACAAATTATTTTCATACATCTGCAAATACATGTATCTACTTTGAAGACACGATATTTAGAATATCACACATAACTGATTGAACATTGTATCTAATTTATACTAAACATTGTTCACATGGGTTTGTGGTTCAGAAGAGAGTACGGAATTTGCGCTTTAGCCTCGTTGTTCGTCACTCGGTAGCGGCGCGATTTTGTGCAGTTCACTGATAGATTTGATCAAATATTTTTGACCATTTTCGGACAGTTTAGTGAAAATTCTCCCGTCGTTGGTCCAGAAAGAGTGAACTTTACGCAAGCGTTTAGCAGCTGACAGTTCGTGTATGATTCCTTGTCGGTATCTGGTGAGGTCCTCGGTCACAAAGATATCGGAATTTTTTAGTTTACTCTTAGCTTTGTATACTGCGTTCTTTGTTTTCCAATGTAGGAAACGACAAATAATTTGGATGCCCCCATGGTTGTTTCTGTTTCCAATGAGATGGGAACGAAAAATATCGTTTTCGGTTATTTGGATCCCCAGTTTTTCTCTGCAAATATCTTTAATAATACTGTCCGTGCTGTTGTTGGAATTTGGTTGGGGACAGTTGTGAAATCGTAATGAGGTTCTTCTACTATATTGTTCCAATTCATCCATTGATTCTTCGAGACCCCATATTTGTTGTTGAAGATCTTGATTTGATTTTTCAGCATTTTTAAGTTTGCCGTGTAGTGTGTCTATTTCATGATTTTGTTTATCAATTGTTTCGGACTGACTTTTAATTGTATCGTTTAGTGACTGGAATGCATTCTCTACTGCACTTTTTAATGTTGGCATTATAGCTTCAGCCAATACAGGGACGAGTTGGTTCACTAGGTTTTGGTTTTTGAATGCCCCAAATATTATGTCCGGTAGACTAAAGGTCTTCCCCTGGGCTTGGAAAAAGGGTGGCTGGTCTTGGGTTGACAAGTTGGGAGTATTAGGACTTGAAGAAGTCGGACTGGCCATGGCGGCTAAGTATAACTGAGGTTCCCTAACGGAGTCACCTAAGACACTAGAAAATGTATCTGATTCACTTAAATCAGGACGAGACGATGACAGAAATCTTCTCCGTTGGGAGTTGGAATTTTCAACAGGGCTCGTTTGTTTTCGTTTAGAGCTAGACCTGGGGTTGGACTGTCTCGACATGAGCACTTTTCACCGTGCAATAAAGGATCACAAGTTTTGCAAAATTTTGAACAATCTCCCTTTAAATTACAAAAGTTCTTCTAAGAACAATAGTAGCAGTTACTCACAATGTCATTTTTATAATGGTAGCATATATAACACACACAGATCTACAAACCTCCCAGATTTTCTCTCCCGATACAACTATGGACAGTCACCTGACGCCATATTGGATATCAGATTTTAAAGAGTTTTATCATAAGCAGGGCAATACTTATTTTGAATTAGTTATAACTTTTAAACATAATTTACATAGTTTTCATGACATATTTTTAGGCAAATTAAAGGATGACAGAGCATACCTCTGATGCTGACACTTGTCATTTGAAAAAAGGCATTTTTGGAAGACATTACCAACATCTGTGGATTATAATTCAATGCAAGAGAAAATCTAGAGTCATTAAACTAATGCAAACATGAATAAATCAGTCTCGAGTAACTTATCATTGAGAATCTGATTTATTTGCTTGGATTGGTTTAGTTAACATCACCCCATACTGTCTGCACTGTGAGTACTGGTATTTTAATAGATTGGTAAAATATTTTAGTAATTTTATATTATGGACAAATGGGATAAAATACCCCATAAATATGTGGGATAATAAATCCCATGACATCTATTTTATGGGATTAAAAACCCTAAACTGTTATTTAAGAAAAAAGTGGGTTTTTAAACCCCACATTATTTTCATGGGGTTTTCTGCCCCATGGGGTTTATTGCAAAACCCCATGGGGTTTGCATGGGGTTTTCTGTGGGGTATTTTTTCCAAACTAAAATCCCATGGGGTTGGAACTTTTAAGTTCAAATATCTAAAAAAGTATCTAAAAATGTTTCAATTTTTTTTCCATAAATTTATTTAGAATAAAAAACCCCACCATTTGGTGCTAAACTTTGGTCGATATTGTGAATGGAAAGGGGTGCGCAACGCCGGAAAAATGTCCATTCCGAAGTTGTCCGTCCCACTGTTATTAGTCTCGTTCAACCAGACACTCGGCTGTCTCCGTAAATCTCCGACGAGCAGAGATACGGTATACGGGACATATTAAAGAACTGAAATACTAAAGACCTAAATGATATGAAATGTTATAAAAATGGTGTATTTGAATTTCTATGTGCTGCGTCAAATAAAATGACTTTGTGTGTGAATTTATTGTATTGTCATGTGATTTGTGGTAGAAAATTATCATGAAATGACATCCTTACCAATTATTTACGCAAAAATCTGAAAGAACTAAAAATTTGAATGGACCTGAAAATTTGAGCTAACCTGATTTATTTTTAATTCCTTTCAAATAACCATGATTATCTTCATAAACTGTAGTGCAGATAAGATTTATAATTCCATTTAGGAAAAAAACTATCCGGCTTATTTTTTACCTTTAAAATTGTGCAGTTTCTACCGGATGAGCATGATCTTATACATGTACCTTTATATTAATCCTTTTCTATTTTATAATGAGGTCCCTTGAAATTATATACACTAATGCATTAAGTTTTAATTAAATACAATGCAACAAGAAAATCAAGATGGTTTGAAATATTTAATCTCCAATAGAATGATGAATTGAACTTTGTATTAAAATAATGTACAAATCAATGTGTTCTTCATTACTTCATACTATAGCAATGATCATACAATTACCGTTAGAAATGCTTACAGTAACGAACTCTATTCTTAATACTAATAGTAAAATGTTAAAATTCAAAACGTGTTGCTGAAAATATAGTAAACAAAATTAAAATCTACCATTAAAATTAGTACAACCAACTCGTTTTTTTCTTCTTTGTGGTGTGATTTTTTATGTAAACAACCAATGATAATTCATACAACAATTATATTTTTGCGGCCCATTTGACGCTTGCGTCAATATGATTTCTTGTGTGGATATGTGACATATATGTTTACCAGTTGCTGGCTATCCCTTATCATTATATACTCCACATAAAATGTAATGTCCGCTATAATGTATACATATGCACTTCCAGACTCCTGTCACTAACCAGCTGTCTGTTTACCGTGGATCAATCACAGTAACATTCTAATTTTTTCATTATGCGATACTCTTTTCTCATGAGTGGATCTAGAGGGGGAGAGGGGGTCCGCCCCCCCCCCCCCCCCCCCGGAAAATTCACGTTATGCAGAATATCATTTCTTACTGTCTCAACAGACCAACCCGATTACGAACCCGATTGTAATAATACATAAAACCCTGTCGATTAAATTAACAACACAATGCTTGACACTATTTTACAGAACTTATTTGTTTGTTAGAAACAATAAAAGGAATGGTCCAAAAATGCACGATATTATTACTGACGACATACTTTCCTCGTTTATTTGATACACACCGAGCCCGATAACGAACCCGAACATTAAAAAATTGGAATATAAAAAAATAATTTTCTCGAAAATATGTCAACAAGACGCTACGAAAGCGTAAACTTGATCTGTATTTTAAGATTTTGAAGCTGTTCAGTAAATTTCATAATATTCCTCAAACGCACAAAGAAAAAAGTGTGGAAAACTGAAGTGGGACAGACATACAGACGGACGGACAGACTGACACAAAGACGGACGGACTGACGGACGCAGAGGAAAGCTATAGTCCCCTCCGGTGAAAACCGGTAGGGGACTAATAAAAACCCTGTCACACCGGTGCTGCGTTCTCACGGCAATCCCGCTGCGTCTTTAAATAATGTAAAACGCCAAGGTAAACGCAGTAGAGTCTCCTACAGCGCCGTAACAACGCAAAGGCATCTTCGTCCGTCGCGGTGGGATCGCCTTGAACATTTAAGAACGCCATGCGACGGCGCGCACTTTGAACATGCACAAAGTACGCGCCGTGGCTCGGCGTTCTGATAAACACACCGTAGAAGCGTAGTTAGGTCAAGGAACGCAGCTAATTGTAGTGTAGACCATTGGCGGATCCAGAGGGGGGGGGGGGGTTCCGGGGGTCGGAACCCCCCCTTTCTCTGGGACATATGAATTTTTTTAAAAACGTTTAATGCCTAGTGAAAGGCAATTTTCCTCATTTACAATAGAAATACTGTTATTATCTTAATAAATGCTTTTAAAATTGCTTATTTAAAGAATTTCGTACTGCGTCCCATAATTTTGTTCCTACATGAAAAAAACTAATCGATTTTTTATCGAAATAAAGTACATTGTACTCCCCTTCAGCATCTGGTGTTTACTACACTGAGTAAACATGTGGAAAATTAAAGAAAAAAATACATAAAATTGAGCAGCATGGCTGAAAACACAGATTTATAATAACATCCACAATGTTTTTTCTACTCTATTTCTTTTAAAAAAAAATTGATTATAGTTCATATACAGTTTTGAACTGTCAAGCCATCGAGTAAAACGATGTTCAAGTACGAGTACGCGCATTCGTTTTACTTTAAAACCGATTTCAAATGTATTGTTTAGTTAATTAACTAAAGTAATTATAATAGATGAGTTTTACTTCGTTTCATACGAAAAATACAATGAAAACTAGACACTTGTTGCAAAAGCAACAAAAAGGTCTTCCGTTTTGATATACATGTATCAATTTAACTGTAAGACATTGCTTCTCTGACATAGAAAAAAAAGTGGATATGATAATTATTGTGAATGATATATCCAGACGTTACTTACATGTAAAACAACGAGAATGAAAAAGAAATCAATTTTTGAAGTACTTTCTGTGACGACCGGAAGCAACGCCGATCTAAACAAAAATGTTAACCATTTGTACAATCATAAGTTAATCCTTCCTCAGAGTTTGGTTGTTCACGTCTCTGCCAAATCTAAGATCTCTTTGAAACAATAGTTTTTGTCTCGGGACCGGAAACAGACAAACGGAAGTGATTAATAAAAACAAAAGCTGGTATTTCTCGTACATTTGCTTAGCGTACATCACTGTTTATCAGGCTAGATGAAACACCCAAGAAAGTCAGTTAAACTTGTTAAAAACATGATTTGTCTGAACCCTTCCGGTAAGAACCGGTTCTTAAAGTTGACAGAATTAAACCCATTAAACACATCCCCAATCAAATTTCTATTAATCAAGAGAGCTTCGTGTCTGAATCACTTACAGTGACAAAAATCTCGCGGACATCAAATTTGTAAAGATGAAAGTTACACAGATATATTTGAGATTTCTCACCGGAAGTAAAATTTATTTGCTAATTTAGCATTATATAGATGACATATGTAAGATTATATACTGATATTTTCTTTTTATGTAAAATGAATAATATTTGAAAAAAAACCCCAAATTTTTGAAGTACTTCCGGTGACGACCGGAAGTTACGCCGAACAATACATTATAGTGTTAACACATGTACATACATACTTCTATCATCCCACAAAGTTTGATTATTCAAGTCATCACCGTTTTTAAGATCTCTAGGAATCAAGGTTTTTTGTTTCGGGACAGGAAACGGACAAACGGAAGTGTTTGATGAAAATGAAAGTTAGTATTTCTTAACCATTACACAACAGGATTTTATTGGCTATCAATTTGTCTTACATTGTCAAACAAAAACAGCTAAACTCTTAAACAACTTGAATTGTTTGAACTCCTCCGGTGTGGACCGGAAGTGACGGAAGACAAAATGAGAGCGCTTAAACACATCTTCTATCAAATGTCTACCAGCCATGTAAGCTTTGTGTCTTGGTCACTTACAGTTTATGAGATCTCGCTGTAATAATAGTTGTTTTAAAAAGAGTACCTGAGACATTTGAGATATCTCACCGGAAGTATTTTTTTTTGTTTATTAATCATCGGATAGATGACATATGAAAGCGCTTATACTTATATTTCAATTTTGTGTTAAAGAAATAAAATGTGTAAAAACATAATTTTTGAAGTGCTTCCGGTGACGACCGGAAGTTACGACGAACAAAACCAAATAGTTTAAACACATCTACAACAATAGGTCTATCATCCCTCAAAGTTTGGATGTTCAAGTCTTTATCGTTTCTGAGATCTCATTGTCCATATCTTTTTGTCGCGGGACAGAAAACGGACGACAGGAAGTGAATTTTGAAAAAATGAAAAAAAAACTCCTGTAGATTTTATCGTTCCCTATCAGTCCTGAAAATTTCAAGAAAATCCATCCATGCATCTCTGAGAAATCGGGTTAAACTTTTAAAAAACTTGATTTGTTTGAACTCTTCCTGTGTGGACCGGAAGTGACGGTCGACAAAATAAAAACGGTTAAACACATCTTCTATCAAATGTCTATCATCCCTGTAGGTTTCGTGTCTTGACCACTTACAGTTTCTGAGATCTCGGGGTTCAAACATTTATTTTAAAAAAGGCTTCATGAGATATTTGAGATATCTCACCGAAAGTAGAATTTTTATGTTTATTAATCATCGGATAGATGACATATGTAAGCATGTATACTTATACTTCAATTCTCCGAGAAATATATTAAATGCGTAAAAGCATAATTTTTGAAGAGCTTCCGGTGACGACCGGTAGTTACGACGAACAAAACAAAAATGTTTAAACACATCTACAACTATAGGTCTATCATCCCTCAAAGTTTGGAGGTTGAAGTCTTTATCGTTTCTGAGATCTCATTGTCCATAGGTTTTTGTCGCGGGACAGGAAACGGACGACAGGAAGTGAATTTTGAAAAAATGAAAAAAATCCCTAGAGATATTATCATTTTCTATCAGTCCTGAAAATTTCAAGAGAATCTATCCAGCCATCTCTGAGAAATCTTGTGGACAAAAAACGGACAAAAAAAAAAAAATAATAACTAGACTCTTGTTGCTATAGCAACAAAAAGGTCTTCCGATCCTCATGTATTAATCTGCACAAAAAATCCAGTTATCTTGTAAACAGAAAATGGATACATGTACATTTTGTCTTTCCTCAAAGTTTGGATGTTCAAGTTTTCGTTAGTTATAATTTCTCGTTGAAAAAAGGTTTTTATCTAGGGACCGGAAACGAACAAACGGAAGTGATTTAAGAAACGGAGAGTAGATATTTTAGTTCATTTACCTACGTACGTTACTGTTCATCACATTGAGTAAAATGTTTTTGAAAAAGTTAAAAGTTTTAAAAAAAGTTCTATTGCTTTTGAACGTTTCAAGTATTAACCGGAAGTGACGTAGGACCCAATGAAACCCGTTAAACACATGTTCAATCAATGTCCATTATCTATATAAGTCTTGATCTATCACAGTTTCTGAGATCTTGTTGGTACTTTGTTTTTAAAAAAGAAGGCTACCTGAGATATTTGAGATGTCTCACCGGAAGTAGATCTTTTTTTTACCATGTGTAGATGACTTTTTGTATTTCTATAGCTAAATGTTACTTCAATGCTAAATAACCAAAATATTTTTAAAAAATCAAAATTGGGTGTACTTCCTGTGACGACCGGAAGTTACGCCGGATAAAACAAAATAGTGTTAACACATGTACATACATAGGTCTATCATCCCACTAAGTTTGGTTGTTCAAGTCGTTACTGTTTTTGAGATCTCGTCGAAATAAGGTTTTTGGTTTCTGGACAGGAAACGGGCAAACGGAAGTGTTCAATCTAAATTGTATTCAATATTTCTTGTATACTTGCCATTTTTACATTATTTTTCATTTATCTAACTAAAAAATATCAAAAGAAAACAGTTAAACTGATTAACAGCTCGATTTTTTTTAACTCTTCCGGTATGGACCGGAAGTGACGGAAGACAAAATGAAACCGGTTAAACACATCTTCAATCAAATGTCTATCATCCATGAAAGTTTCGTGTCTTGATCGCTTATAGTTTCTGAGATCTCGCGGGTACAAAATGTGTTTTTAAAAAGCTACCTGAGATAATTGAGATATCTCACCGGAAGTAGAATTTTTTTGTTGATATTACATCGCAGAGATTTCTTATGTATAGATTTATTCTTATATATTTACTCTATGGACAAAAAATTTGATGCGTAAAAAAATATATTTTTTAAGTGCTTCCGGTGACGACCGGAAGTTATGACGAACAAAACAAAATTGTTTAAACACATTTACAGCTATAGGTCTATCATCCCACAAAGTTTGAATGTTTAAGTCTTTACCGTTTTTTAGATCTCGAGGTGACAAGCTTTTTGTCGCGGGACAGGAAACGGACGATCGGAAGTGAATTTAGAAGATTTTTAATTAAAATCCTCTAGATCTTTTTATTTTCTGTCATTCCTGAAAATTTTATAAAAATCCATCAAGACATCTCTGAGAAATTCAAGAGAGAAAAAGGGGAAAAAAATAATAATAACTAGACTCTTGTTGCAAAAGCAACAAAAAGGTCTTCCGTTTTGATATAGAAGTATCAATTTAACTGTAACACATTGCTTCTCTCACATAAATAAAAAATGGATACGAAAATTATTGTGAATGATAAAAATATCAAAATTGGGTGTACTTCCTGTGACGACCGGAAGTTACGCCGGATAAAACAAAATAGTGTTAACACATGTCCATACATAGGTCTATCATCCCACAAAGTTTGGTTGTTCAAGTCGTTACTGTTTTTGAGATCTCGTCGAAATCAGGTTTTTTGAGAAATTCACGAGAGAAAAAGGGAAAAAAAAAAAAATAATAATAATAACTAGACTCTTGTTGCTATAGCAACAAAAAGGTCTTCCGTTCCTCATGTATTAATCTGCACAAAAAATCCAGTTATCTTGTAAACAGAAAATGGATACATGTACATTTTGTCTTTCCTCAAAGTTTGGATGTTCATGTTTTCGATAGTTATAATATATCGTTGAAAAAAGGTTTTTATCTAGGGACCGGAAATGAACAAACCAAAAAACGGAAAGTAGATATGTTAGTTCATTTACCTACGTACGTTACTGTTCATCACATTGAGTTAAATGTTTTTAAAAAAGTTAAAAGTTTTTAAAAAGTTCTATTGCTTTTGAACATTTCAATTATTAACCGGAAGTGACGTAGGACCCAATGAAACCCGTTAAACACATGTTCAATCAATGTCCATTATCTATATAAGTCTTGATCTATCACAGTTTCTTGTGGGTACTTTGTTTTTAAAAAAGAAGGCTACCTGAGATATTTGAGATGTCTCACCGGAAGTAGATCTTTTTTTTACCATGTGTAGATGACTTTTTGTATTCCTATAGCTAAAAAGTTACTTCAATGCTAAATAACCAAAATATTTTTAAAAATATCAAAATTGAGTGTACTTCTGTGACGACCGGAAGTTACGCCGGATAAAACAAAATAGTGTTAACACATGTACATACATAGGTCTATCATCCCACAAAGTTTGGTTGTTCAAGTCGTTACTGTTTTTGAGATCTCGTCGAAATCAGGTTTTTGGTCTCGGGACAGGAAACGGGCAAACGGAAGTGTTCAATGTAAATTGTATTCAATATTTCTTGTATACTTGCCTTTTGTACATTATTTTTCATTTATCTAACTAAAATATATCAAAGGAAAACAGTTAAACTGATAAACAGCTCGATATTTTTAACTCTTCCGGTATGGACCGGAAGTGACGGAAGACAAAATGAAACCGGTTAAACACATCATCAATCAAATGTCTATCATCCATGAAAGTTTCGTGTCTTGATCGCCTATAGTTTCTCAGATCTCGCGGGTACAAAATGTGTTTTCAAAAAGCTACCTGAGATAATTGAGATATCTCACCGGAAGTAGAAATTTTTTGTTGATATTACATCGCAGAGATTTCCTATGTATAGATTTATTCTTATATATTTATTCTATTGACAAAAAATTTGATGCGTAAAAAAAATATTTTTTAAGTGCTTCCGGTGACGACCGGAAGTTATGACGAACAAAACAAAATTGTTTAAACACATTTACAGCTATAGGTCTATCATCCCACAAAGTTTGAATGTTTAAGTCTTTACCGTTTTTTAGATCTCGAGGTGACAAGCTTTTTGTCGCGGGACAGGAAACAGACGATTGGAAGTGAATTTAGAAGATTTTTAATTAAAATCCTCTAGATCTTTTTATTTTGTGTCATTCCTGAAAATTTTATAAAAATCCATCAAGACATCTCTGAGAAATTCACGAGAGAAAAAGGGGAAAAAATAATAATAACTAGACTCTTGTTGCAAAAGCAACAAAAAGGTCTTCCGTTTTGATATAGAAGTATCAATTTAACTGTAACACATTGCTTCTCTCACATAAATAAAAAATGGATACGAAAATTATTGTGAATGATAAAAATATCAAAATTGGGTGTACTTCCTGTGACGACCGGAAGTTACGCCGGATAAAACAAAATAGTGTTAACACATGTCCATACATAGGTCTATCATCCCACAAAGTTTGGTTGTTCAAGTCGTTACTGTTTTTGAGATCTCGTCGAAATCAGGTTTTTGGTCTCTGGACAGGAAACGGGCAAACGGAAGTGTTCAATGTAAATTGTATTCAATATTTCTTGTATACTTGCCTTTTGTACATTATTTTTCATTTATCTAACTAAAATATATCAAAGGAAAACAGTTAAACTGATAGACAGCTCTTTTTTTTTTTAACTCTTCCAGTATGGACCGGAAGTGACGGAAGACAAAATGAAACCGGTTAAACACATCTTCAATCAAATTTCTATCATCTATGAAAGTTTCGTGTCTTGATCGTTTATAGTTTCTGATATCTCGCGGGTACAAAATGTGTTTTAAAAAAGCTACCTGAGATAATTGAGATATCTCACCGGAAGTAGAAATTTTTTGTTGATATTACATCGCAGAGATTTCCTATGAATAGATTTATTCTTATATATTTATTCTATTGAAAAAAAATTGATGCGTAAAAAAAAATATTTTTAAGTGCTTCCGCTGACGACCGGAAGTTATGACGAACAAAACAAAAGTGTTTAAACACATCTACAGCTATAGGTCTATCATCCCACAAAGTTTGAATGTTTAAGTCTTTACCGTTTCTTAGATCTCGAGGTGACAAGCTTTTTGTCGCGGGACAGGAAACGGACGACCGGAAGTGAATTTAGAACATTTTTATTTAAAGTCCTCTAGATCTTTTTATTTTCTGTCATTCCTGAAAATTTTATAAAAATCCATCAAGACATCTCTGAGAAATTCACGAGAGAAAAAGGGGAAAAAATAATAATAATAATAATAAAAAGAAACATTACAATCACTATAAGGTCTTCCGTTGGAAACGGAAGACCTTAACTAGACACTTGTTGCAAAAGCAACAAAAAGGTCTTCCGTTTTCATATACATGTATCAATTTAACTGTAAGACATTGCTTCTCTTACATGCAAAAAAAGTTGATATGATAATTATTGTGAATGATATATCCAGACGTTACTTACATTTTATACAACGTGAATGAAAAAGATATCAATTTTTTAAGTACTTTCTGTGACGACCAGAAGTAACGCCGATCTAAACAAAAATGTTAACCATTTGTACAATCATAAGTCAATCTTGCCTCAAAGTTTGGTTGTTCACGACTCTGCCAAATCTAAGATCTCTTTGAAACAATATTTTTTGTCTCGGGACCGAAACGGACGAACGAAAGTGATAAATAAAAACAAAAGCTGGTATTTCTCGTACATTTGCTTAATGTACATCACTGTTTATCAGGCTAGATGAAATTCCAAGAAAGTCAGCTAAACTTGTTAAAAACAGGATTTGTTTGAACCCTTCCGGTAAGAACCGGAAGTGACAGTTGACAAAATTAAACCCGTTAAACACATCCCCAATCAAAATTCTATCAAACAATCTATGAAAGATTTTTTTTGTTGAGTTAACATCGCATAGACAATCTATGCATAGATTTATACTTATATATTTATTTTATGGAAAAAGAATTTTATGCGAAAAAGTAGTTATTTTTGAAGTGCTTCCGGTGACGACCGGAAGTTACGACGAACAAAACAAAATAGTGTGAACACATCTACAGCTATGGGTCTATCATCCCACAAAGTTTGGATGTTCAAGTCTTTACCGTTTTTGAGATCTCGTTGATACAAGCTCTTCCAACGCGGGACAGGAAACGGACAAACGGAAGTGCTCATTCTAAATTGTATTTAATATATCTTGTAAACTTGCCCTTTGTACTTCATTTCTCATCCAGCACACTACAAATATCAATGGAAATAAGTTAAACTGATAAACAGTTCGATTTGTTTGAACTCTTCCTGTGTGGACCGGAAGTGACGGAAGACAAAACGAAACCGGTTAAACACATCTTCAATCAAATGTCTATCATCCATGAAAGTTTTGTGCTTTGATCACTTATAGTTTCTGAGATCTCGTTTGTACAAAATGTGTTTCAAAAAAGCTACCTGAGATATTTGAGATATCTCACCGGAAGTCGAAATTTTTTGTTGAGTTAACATCGCATAGATAACCTATGCATAGAATTATACTTATATATTTATTTTATCGAAAATGAATTTTATGCGAAAAAATAGTTATTTTTGAAGTGCTTCCGGTGACGACCGGAAGTTACGACAAACAAAACAGAATAGTTTAAACACATCTACAACTATAGGTCTATCATCCCTCAAAGTTTGGAGGTTCAAGTCTTTATCGTTTCTGAGATCTCATTGTCCATAGCTTTTTGTCGCGGGACAGGAAACGGACGACAGGAAGTGAATTTTGACAAAATGAAAAAAACGCCTAGAGATATTATCATTTTCTATCAGTCCTGAAAATTTCAAGAAAATCCATCCCGCCATCTCTGAGAAATCTTGTGGACAAAAAAAGGAAAAAAAATAAATAATAATAACTAGACTCTTGTTGCTATAGCAACAAAAAGGTCTTCCGTTCCTCATGTATTAATCTGTACAAAAAGTCAGTTTCTCTTGTACACAGAAAATGGATATAACATATACTGTAAAGGAATTCCAAAGAAATAAAAAAAAACAAAAAGTCAAAATGTCAATTTTTGAGTACTTTCTGTGACGACCGGAAGATACGCCGGATCATACAGAATATAGTAAACATATCTTCATACATTGTTTTGTCTTTCCTCGAAGTTTTGATGTTCAAGTTTTTTAAGTTATAATATCTCTTTAAAAAAAGGTTTTTAGTCTCGGTACCGGAAACGAACAAACGGAAGTGATTTAAGAAATTAAAAGTAGATATTTTAGTACATTTACCTACGGTACGTTTCTGTTCATCAAATTAAGTAAAATATTAAAACAAATCTAAAGTTTAAAAAAAACTTCTATTCCTTGAACGCTTCAAGTGAGAACCGGAAATGACGTACGACCAAATGAAACCCGTTAAACACATGTTCAATCAAATGTTAATTATACATATAAATTTGTTTTTTGATCTCTAACAGTTTCTGAGATCTTGTGGGTACTTTGTTTTTTAAAAAGAAGGCTACCTGAGATATTTGAGATGTCTCACCGGAAGTAGAACTTTTTGTTGTTTATTTATAATGTGTATATGACCTTTTGTATTTCTACAGCTGAAATGTTACTTCCATGCTAATTAACCAAATATTTAAAAAAAATCAAAATTTGGTGTACTTCCTGTGACGACCGGAAGTTACCCCGGATAAAACAAACTAATGTGAACCCATGTACATACATAGATCTATCATCCCACAATGTTTGGTTGTTCAAATTGTTACCGTTTTTATGATCTCGTCGAAATTAGGTTTTTTGTCTCGGGACAGGAAACGGACAAACGGAAGTGCGCAGTGTAAATTGTATTAATTATTCTTGTATACTTGCCTTTTGTACATAATTTTTAATTAAAAAAGCTTAAAATATCAAAAGAAAACAGTTAAACTTATAAACAGCTTGATTTTTTTTAACTCTTCCTGTGTGGACCGGAAGTGACGGAAGACAAAATGAAACCGGTTAAACATATCTTCAATCAAATGTCTATCATTCATTAAAGTTTCATGATTTGATCATTTAGAGTTTCTGAGATCTTGCGGGTACAAAATGTGTTTAAAAAAAGCTACCTGAGATAATTGAGATATCTCACCGGAAGTAGAATTTTTTTGTTGATATAACATCGCATAGATAACTTATGTATAGAATTATAGTTTTATGTTTATTCTATAGAAAAAAAAATTCAATGCGAAAAAATAATTATTTTTGAAGTGCTTCCGGTGACGACCGGAAGTTACGCCGAACAAAACAAAATAGTTTAAACACATCTACAGCTATAGGTCTATCATCCCACAAAGTTTTGGTGTTCAAAACTTTACCGTTTCTTAGATCTCGAGGTGACAAGCTTTTTCAACGCGGGACAGGAAACGGACGACCGGAAATAAATTTAAAAAAAATGAAAAAAACGCCTAGAGATATTATTATTGTCTTTCATTCCAGAAAATTTCAAAAAAATCTATCCAGCCATCTCCGAGAAATCTTGTGGACAAAAAAAGGAAAAAAAAAATAATAATAATAAAAAACCTTACAATCACTATAAGGTCTTCCGTTGGAAACGGAAGACCTTAATAACTAGACTCTTGTTGCAAAAGCAACAAAAAGGTCTTCCGTTTTGATATACATGAATGAATTTAACCGTAGACATTGCTTCTCTTACATAGAGAAAATAGTTAATATTACTAGACTCTTGTTGCTATAGCAACAAAAAGGTCTTCCGTTCCTCATGTATTAATCTGCACAAAAAATCCAGTTATCTTGTAAACAGAAAATGGATATATGTACATTTTGTCTTTTCTCAAAGTTTGGATCTTCAAGTTTTCGTTAATTATAATATCTCGTTGAAAAAATATTTTTATCTAAGTTCCGGAAACAAACAAACGGAAGTGATTTAAAAAACGGAAAGTAGGTATGTTAGTTCATTTACTTACGTACGTTACTGTTCATCACATTGAAGAAAATGTTTTTAAAAAAGTTAAAAGTTTTAAAAAAAGTTCTATTGCTTTTGAACATTTCAAGTATTAACCGGAAGAGACGTAGGACCCAATGAAACCCGTTAAACACATGTTCAATCAATGTCCAATATCTATATAAGTCTTGATCTATCAGTTTCTTGTGGGTACTTTGTTTTTAAAAAAGAAGGCTACCTGAGATATTTGAGATGTCTCACCGGAAGTAGATCTTTTTTTTACCATGTGTAGATGACTTTTTGTATTTCTATAGCTAAAATGTTACTTCAATGCTAAATAACCAAACTATTTTTAAAAATATCAAAATTGGGTGTACTTCCTGTGACGACCGGAAGTTACGCCGGATAAAACAAAATAGTGTTAACACATGTACATACATAGGTCTATCATCCCACAAAGTTTGGTTGTTCAAGTCGTTACTGTTTTTGAGATCTCGTCGAAATAAGGTTTTTGGTCTCTGGACAGGAAACGGGCAAACGGAAGTGCTCAATGTAAATTGTATTCAATATTTCTTGTATACTTGCCTTTTGTACATTATTTTTCATTTATCTAACTAAAATATATCAAAGAAAAACAGTTAAACTGATTAACAGCTCGATTTTTTTAACTCTTCCGGTATGGACCGGAAGTGACGGAAGACAAAATGAAACCGGTTAACACATCTTCAATCAAATGTCTATCATCCATGAAAGTTTCGTGTCTTGATCGCTTATAGTTTCTGAGATCTCGCGGGTACAAAATGTGTTTTAAAAAAGCTACCTGAGATAATTGAGATATCTCACCGGAAGTAAAAACTTTTTGTTGATATTACATCGCAGAGATTTCCTATGTATAGATTTATGCTTATATATTTATTCTATTGACAAACAATTTGATGCGTAAAAATAATTATTTTTTAAGTGCTTCCGGTGACGACCGGAAGATATGACGAACAAAACAAAAGTGTTTAAACACATCTACAGCTATAGGTCTATCATCCCACAAAGTTTGAATGTTTAAGTCTTTACCGTTTTTTAGATCTCGAGGTGACAAGCTTTTTGTCGTGGGACAGGAAACGGACGACCGGAAGTGAATTTAGAACATTTTTAATTAAAATCCTCTAGATCTTTTTAATTTCTGTCATTCCTGAAAATTTTATAAAAATCCATCAAGACATCTCTGAGAAATTCACGAGAGAAAAAGGGGAAAAAAATAATAATAATAAGAAAGAAAGAAAAAACTTAACAATCACTATAAGGTCTTCCGTTGGAAACGGAAGACCTTAATAAGAAACATTACAATCACTATAAGGTCTTCCGTTGGAAACGGAAGACCTTAACTAGACTCTTGTTGCAAAAGCAACAAAAAGGTCTTCCGTTTTGATATACATGAATCAATTTAACCGTAGACATTGCTTCTCTCACATTGAGAATTTAGTTGATATGATAATTATTTTGAATGATATATCCAGACGTTACATCCATGTAAAACAACGAGAATGAAAAAGAAATCAATTTTTGAAGTACTTTCTGTGACGACCGGAAGTAATGCCGAACTAAACAAAAATTTGTACAATCATAAGTCAATCTTTCCTCAAAGTTTGGTTGTTAACATTTCTGCCAAGTCTGAAATCTCTTTGAAACAATAGTTTTTGTCTGGAGACGGGAAACGGACGAACGGAAGTGATTAATAAAAAAAAAGCTGGTATTTTTCGTACATTTGCTTAGCGTACAACACTGTTTATCAGGCTACATGAAACACCCAAGAAATTCAGTCAAACTTGTTAAAAATATGTTTATTTGAATCCTTCCGGTGAGAACCGGAAGTGACAGTTGACAAAATAAAACCCGCTAAACATATTATCAATCAAATGTCTATCATTCATGAAAGCTTTGTGTCTCAATCACTTGCAGTGTCAAAAATCTTTCAGGCATCAAACTTGTAAAAATGAAAGCTACATAGAGATAGTTGAGATATCTCACCGGAAGTAACAGTTATTTGAAAATTTAACATTATAAAGATGACACATCTAAGATTGTATACTGATATATTCATTCCATCTAAAAGAAATAAATAAAGAAAAACGTAATTTTTGTAGTTCTTCCGGTATCGACCGGAAGTTACGCCGAACAAAATAAAATAGTTTAAAAACATGTACATATATAGGTCTATCATCCCACAAAGTTTGATTGTTCAAGTCGACACCGTTTATGAGATCTCGTCGAAAAAAGGTTTTTTGTCTCGGGACAGGAAACGAACATACGGAAGAGCTCAATGTAAATTCTATTAAATATTTCTTCTATACTTGCTTTTTGTACATTATTGTTCATCGAGCTCACTACAAATATCAAAGAAAAACAGTTAAACTGATAAAAAGTTCAATATGTTTGAACTCTTCTTGTGTGGACCGGAAGTGACGGACAACAAAATGAAACCGGTCAAACATATCTTCAATTAAATGTCTATCATCCATGAACGTTTTGTGCTTTGATCACTTTTAGTTTCTGAGAACTCGTTCGTACAAAATGTGTTTCAAAAAAGCTACCTGAGATATTTGAGTTATCTCACCGGAAGTCGAATTTTTTTGTTGATATAACATTGTATTGATAACCTATGTATAAATTTATACTTATATATCTATTCTATGGCAAAAGAATTTAATGCGTAAAAGTAGTTAATTTAAAGTGATTCCGGTGATGACCGGAAGTTACGCCGAACAAAACAAAATAGTGTAAACACATGTACATACATAGGTCTATCATCCCACAAAGTTTTATTGTTTAAGTCGTCACCGTTTTTGAGATCTCATCGAAATAAGGTTTTTTGTCTCGGGACAGGAAACGGACAAACGGAAGTGTTTAATGTAAATTTTGTTGAATATTTTTTGTAAACTTGCCCTTTGTGTTTTAATGTTCATCGAGCACACTACAAATATCAAAGACAAAAAGTTAAATTGATAAAAAGGTCGATTTGTTTAAACTCTTCTTTTGTGGACCGGAAGTGACGGAAGACAAAATGAAACTGTTTAAACACATCTTCAATCAAATGTCTATAATCCATGAAAGTTTCGTGTATTGATCGCTTATAGTTTCTGAGATCTCGCGGGTACAAAATGTGTTTTAAAAAAGTTACCTGAGATAATTGAGTTATCTCACCGGAAGTAGAATTTGTTGGTTGATATAACATTGCAGAGATTTCCTATGTATAGATTTATTCTTATATATTTATTCTATGGTCAAAAAAAATAATGCGTAAAAATAATTTTTCTTATGTGCTTCCGGTGACAACCGGAAGTGATGACGAACAAAACAAAAGTGTTTAAACACATCTACAGCTATAGGTCTATCATCCCACAGAGTTTGAATGTTCAAGTCTTTACCGTTTTTTAGATCTCGAGGTGACAAGCTTTTTGTCGCGGGACAGGAAACGGACGAACGGAAGTGAATTTAGCAAAATTTTAATTAAAATCCTCTAGATCTTTTTATTTTCTGTCATTCCTGAAAATTTTTTAATAATCAATCAAGGCATCTCTGAGAAATTCACAAGAAAAAAAGGGGAAAAAAATAATAATAATAAATATAGAAGTATCAATTTAACTGTAAGACATTACTTCTCTAACATAAATAAAAAATGGATACGAAAATATTGTGAATGATAAAAATATCAAAATTGGGTGTACTTCCTGTGACGACCGGAAGTTACGCCGGATAAAACAAAATAGTGTTAACACATGTACATACATAGGTCTATCATCCCACAAAGTTTGGTTGTTCAAGTCGTTACTGTTTTTGAGATCTCGTCGAAATCAGGTTTTTGGTCTCTGGACAGGAAACGGGCAAACGGAAGTGTTAAATTTAAATTGTATTCAATATTTCTTGTATACTTGCCTTTTATACATTATTTTTCATTTATCTAACTAAAATATATCAAAGGAAAACAGTTAAACTGATAGACAGCTCTTTTTTTTAACTCTTCCGGTATGGACCGGAAGTGACGGAAGACAAAATGAAACCGGTTAAACACATCTTCAATCAAATGACTATCATCTATGAAAGTTTCGTGTCTTGATCGCTTATAGTTTCTGATATCTCGCGGGTACAAAATGTGTTTTAAAAAAGCTACCTGAGATAATCGAGATATCTCACCGGAAGTAGAAATTTTTTGTTGATATTACATCGCAGAGATTTCCTATGAATAGATTTATTCTTATATATTTATTCTATTGAAAAAAAAATTGATGCGTAAAAAAAAATATTTTTTAAGTGCTTCCGGTGACGACCGGAAGTTATGACGAGCAAAACAAAAGTGTTTAAACACATCTACAGCTATAGGTCTATCATCCCACAAAGTTTGAATGTTTAAGTCTTTACCGTTTCTTAGATCTCGAGGTGACAAGCTTTTTGTCGCGGGACAGGAAACGGACGACCGGAAGTGAATTTAGAACATTTTTAATTAAAATCCTCTAGATCTTTTTATTTTCTGTCATTCCTGAAATTTTATAAAAATCCATCAAGACATCTCTGAGAAATTCACGAGAGAAAAAGGGGAAAAAAATAATAATAACTAGACTCTTGTTGCTATAGCAACAAAAAGGTCTTCCGTTCCTCATGTATTAATCTGCACAAAAAACCAGTTATCTTGTAAACAGAAAATGGATATATAATATAAAAGTTTTGTGTCTTGATCTTTCACAGTTTCTGAGATCTTATTTATACTTTGTTTTATAAAAAAGAAGGCTATCTGAGATATATGAGATGTCTTACCGGAAGTAGAACTTTTTTGACCATGTGTAGATGACTTTTTGTATTTCTATAGCTAAAATGTTACTTTAATGCTAAATAACCAAAATATTTTTAAAAATATCAAAATTGGGTGTACTTCCTGTGACGACCGGAAGTTACGCCGGATAAAACAAAATAGTGTTAACACATGTACATACATAGGTTTATCATCCCACAAAGTTTGGTTTTTCAAGTCGTTACCGTTTTTGAGATCTCGTCGATATAAGATTTTTGGTCTCGGGACAGGAAACAGTCAAACGGAAGTGTTCAATGTACATTTTATAAAAATTTTCTTGTATACTTGCCTTTTGTACATTATTTTTCATTAATCTAACTAAAAATATCAAAGGAAAACAGTTAAACTGATAAACAGCTCGATTTGTTTGAACTCTTCCGGTGTGGACCGGAAGTGATGGAAGACAAAATGAAACCGGTTAAACACATCTTCAATCAAATGTATATCATCCATGAAAGTTTCGTGTCTTGATCACTTATAGTTTCTGAGATCTCGCGGGTACAAAATATGTTTTAAAAAAGCTACCTGAGATGATTGAGATGTCTCACCGGAAGTAGAATTTTTTTGTTGATTTAACATCGCATAGATGACATATGTAAGGATCTATACTAATATCTTTATTTTACGGAAAATAAATTCAATACTTAAAAACAAAAAAAATTGAAGTGCTTCCGGTGACGACCGGAAGTTACGCCGAACAAAACAAAATGTTTAAACACATCTACAACTATAGGTCTATCATCCCTCAAAGTTTGGATGTTCAAGTCTTTATCGTTTCTGACATCTCGATGTGACAAGCTTTTTGTCGCGGTACAGGAAACGGACGAACGGAAGTGAATTTTGAAAATCTTTTTCAAAAAACCTCTAGATGTTTATATTTTCAGTCATTCCTGAAAATTTTATAAGAATTCATCAAGACATCTCTGAGAAATTCATAAGACAAAAAGGGGAAAAAAATAATAATAATAATAATAAAAAGAAACATTACAATCACTATAAGGTCTTCCGTTGGAAACGGAAGACCTTAATAATAATAACTAGACTCTTGTTGCTATAGCAACAAAAAGGTCTTCCGTTCCTCATGTATTAATCTGCACAAAAAACCAGTTATCTTGTAAACAGAAAATGGATATATAATATAAAAGTTTTGTGTCTTGATCTTTCACAGTTTCTGAGATCTTATTTATACTTTGTTTTATAAAAAAGAAGGCTATCTGAGATATATGAGATGTCTTACCGGAAGTAGAACTTTTTTGACCATGTGTAGATGACTTTTTGTATTTCTATAGCTAAAATGTTACTTTAATGCTAAATAACCAAAATATTTTTAAAAATATCAAAATTGGGTGTACTTCCTGTGACGACCGGAAGTTACGCCGGATAAAACAAAATAGTGTTAACACATGTACATACATAGGTTTATCATCCCACAAAGTTTGGTTTTTCAAGTCGTTACCGTTTTTGAGATCTCGTCGATATAAGATTTTTGGTCTCGGGACAGGAAACAGTCAAACGGAAGTGTTCAATGTACATTTTATAAAAATTTTCTTGAATACTTGCCTTTTGTACATTATTTTTCATTAATCTAACTAAAAATATCAAAGGAAAACAGTTAAACTGATAAACAGCTCGATTTGTTTGAACTCTTCCGGTGTGGACCGGAAGTGATGGAAGACAAAATGAAACCGGTTAAACACATCTTCAATCAAATGTATATCATCCATGAAAGTTTCGTGTCTTGATCACTTATAGTTTCTGAGATCTCGCGGGTACAAAATATGTTTTAAAAAAGCTACCTGAGATGATTGAGATGTCTCACCGGAAGTAGAATTTTTTTGTTGATTTAACATCGCATAGATGACATATGTAAGGATCTATACTAATATCTTTATTTTACGGAAAATAAATTCAATACTTAAAAACAAAAAAAATTGAAGTGCTTCCGGTGACGACCGGAAGTTACGCCGAACAAAACAAAATGTTTAAACACATCTACAACTATAGGTCTATCATCCCTCAAAGTTTGGATGTTCAAGTCTTTATCGTTTCTGACATCTCGATGTGACAAGCTTTTTGTCGCGGTACAGGAAACGGACGAACGGAAGTGAATTTTGAAAATCTTTTTCAAAAAACCTCTAGATGTTTATATTTTCAGTCATTCCTGAAAATTTTATAAGAATTCATCAAGACATCTCTGAGAAATTCATAAGACAAAAAGGGGAAAAAAATAATAATAATAATAATAAAAAGAAACATTACAATCACTATAAGGTCTTCCGTTGGAAACGGAAGACCTTAATAAAAAGAAACATTACAATCACTATAAGGTCTTCCGTTGGAAACGGAAGACCTTAATAAAAAGAAACATTACAATCACTATAAGGTCTTCCGTTGGAAACGGAAGACCTTAACTAGACACGAGCAACGAGGAGGTCTTCCGTCTGATTTTAGAATTTGAGATACATGTTCGATCTTGATTTTGCTATTTAACAGCTAAACATGATTTAGAATAGAAAAACGGGGTCTACATTCTAAGGGCCAGATACTATTTTGTTTCAGGGATAAGAGCTTTGTTCAAAAAGTGTTTAGAAATTCGTTACCGTTCTTGAGATATCTGAGAAAAATTCTTTTTAGGGGCCAGTCCCTTACCTCCTTATTGGAGCCGCTGAACCAAATTTTGAAGGTTGCATTTTGTAAATTACATCATTTTGAGCATCTTTTCTTCTACCCTGCATTTCAAAATATTTTCCTTTTTGAGATATAGCTTGTCATAGTTTATGGACTCATCACCCCTAAAAAAATCCTTATTCCATAACACATGAATAAATCATTACAGTACTTGGATACAGAACTGTAAGATAAACATATTTGCTTTTATAGCCTTCCATTGAATTTCCCTCAGTAAAGAGCTACAGTTGAAAATTTTTAGAGCCCTTTAGTTCCCTAATTCTAAGGACCAGCCCCCTTTTTTATATCAAATAAAAGGTCATTTAAATCTCAACACATTTTGTTCAACAACTGTTTAGAAATTCGTTACCGTTTTTGAGAGATATGGGAAAGAACGTTTAAGGGGCTGATCCCTTAACTCCTTATAGGGGCCGTTTAACGAAATTTTGAAAATTGCATATGATTTAATACATCATTTTGAGCATCTTTTCTTCTATACTGCATTTCAAAATATTTTTCCTTTCTGAGATATATGTGATCAAAATTCTGCACTCTTGGCCCCTAAAACCCCTAATTACGTAACACATGATAAAATCATTACATTGCTTGGATGCATAACTGTGAGATAATCATATTTGCTTCTATAACCGTTCACAAAATATCCCTCAGTAAAGGGCTACAAATAAAAGACTTTAGAGCCCTTTGGTCCTCTAATTTAAGGGGCCAGCCCCTTTTTCTTGATATCAAATAAAAGGTCATTTAAATCTCAACACATTTTGTTCAACAACTGTTTAGAAATTCGTTACCGTTCTTGAGATATATGGGAAAGAACATTTTAGGGGCCGATCCCTTAACTCCTTATAGGGGCCGTTTAACGAAATTTTGAAAATTGCATATTATTTTGTACATCATTCTGAGCATCTTTTCTTCTTTACTGCATTTTAAAATATGTTTCCTTTCTGAGATATATGTGATCAAAATTCTGGACTTTTGGCCCCTAAAAACCCCTAATTACGTAACACATGATAACATCATTACATTGCTTGGATACATATCTGTAAAATAAACATATTTGCTCTATAACTGTTCACAAAATACCCCTCGGTAAAGAGCTCCAGATGAAAGACTTTAGAGCCCTTTGGTCTTGTAAATATAAACTTTTTTTGCATTACATGTGTTAACAAAATATTTTTCAGAAAAGAGATAAACTAAGAAAACCATGAAAAATTACGACCTTTTTTTGGTCTCAATTTTCGGGACCAGGCGACCTTTAACGCCTTTTGAGCATGACAAATATAAATACCAAATTGCACATCTACAATCTCTTGTTTACAATCCCTGAAAGTTTGAATTCAATATCTTTTACCGTTTAGGAGGAGATCCCTGGACAAGCCGACCCTCTGAAAATCGCTAAAACGTCATTTTCTCAAGAACGGAAATGACGTCATCAAAATAAAAAAATGTATATGAGGTTCGGACTAATATCTATTAGATCTGAAAGTTTCACGAAAATCGGTTCAGCCATTTCCGAGAAATCGCCTGCACAAATTTTGTAAGAAAAAAAATAATAATAACTAGAGCAAAGCTCGTTGCAAAGCAACGAGTGGGTCTTCCGTTAATGTCGGAAGTAAAGCTGGAAGTTCCTGTAAGATGCACATCTCTTAAACCAATAACAGAGTAACTAAAATAAAAAGATGAAAAAAATCGAATTATTCCTGATACGACTTAACAAAATCCGAATGATTTTAAGAACGACTTAACAAAAACCTTTCTGATTTCAAGAACGACTTAACAAAAACAATCCAAATGTGTCCAAGTACGACTTAACAATTATTTTTGGTACGAATTAATTTTACTTTGAACATTACGCTATTTTTTAAACCAAGGACGCGGAATCAAAATTTCCGGAAAAATCAATTTTTAAACCCCGATATCTCTGTAATGCATCGTCCGATTTTAAAACGGCTTTCAGTGTTAGATTCAGATAAATAAGTTCTACAAAACACATATACATTTTTGATTAAATCAGAAAATCCATTTTTTTCGAAAAATTTGTTTTACTTCCAGTTTCGACCGGAAGTGATAGATTTTCATTTCCAGCCTTATTACACAGGTAAATCGATCAAATCATAACCATTCAAAATTTCAAGCCTCTATCTTAAAGCGTTTTTGAGAAAACTCCGGGACAAAATGACTTTTTGAAATTTTTAAAAATGACGTCACGTCCAAACGGAGGTGACGTTCTCTTTAAAACTTTTACATTTTTGAGGGACGCAAACTTGCAAAAATCTCTGAAAATTTCATTAAAATCGGTTTAAAACCTTTTGAGTTATGAGGCAAAAAAGGAGTCAGAAGAAAAGAAAAAGAATAATAATAATAACTAGAGCAAAGCTCGTTGCAAAGCAACGAGTGGGTCTTCCGGTGGTGTCGAAAGTAAAGATAGAAGTTCCTGTAAGAAGCAGAGTACAAACCAACTACAAAGAAAATAAAAAAGATATTTTTTAAAAATCGAATAATTTTTAGTACGACTTAACAATGTTTGAATGATTTCAAGAACGAATTAACAAATACCTTTACAATTTCTAGAACGACTTAATAAAAAAAAAGTCCCGAATGTCTTCAAGTACGAATTAACAATTTCCGAATTATTTTAGGTACGAGTTAATTTAACTTCAAACATAACACTATTTTCTTAACCAAGAATGTGGAATCACAATTTCCGGAAAACTCAATTTTGAAATCCCAATATTTTTGTAATAGATCGTCCGATTTAAAACGGATTTCAGTTTTAAATTAAGCTTAATAAAAGCTCCTTTGTTGCTTTATGATTTAACTCAAATTATTGGTCAGAAGAGAGTTATTATAAAAGACCTTATAGCCCTTCTGGCCCTTAATTTGAGGGGTTAGCTTCTTTTTCTTGATATCAAATAAAAGGTCTCGCTAATATAAGCATATTTTGTTCTACAAATGTTCACGAATGGTTAACCGTTATCGATATATCTAAACAACTGTATTTTAGGGGCCGACCCTTTAACTCTTTACCGGGGCCACTAACAACAAAATTTATGGTATCATATTGTTCAGAACATTATTTTGTACAACTTTTGTTTTACATTGCTTTTAAAAAAAGTTCTCCTTTTTCAGATATTAATGATCTAAGTTTTGAATTCTGGCCCCTTGAAACCCCTAATTACGTAATATATGACTTAGGTATGATACTGTATAGATAAACAGTTGTACAATGAACATTTTTGCTTCTATAATTGATAACAAATTATTGTTCAGTAAAGAGTTCCTGTAAGAAGATTTAAGACCCCTCTTGACCCCTTATTGGAGGGGCCAGCCCCTTTTTCTTGATATCAAATGAAAGGTCTTGCAAATATAAACATATTTTGTTCAACAAGTGTTCACGAAATGTTAACCGTTCTAAGGATATTTTTACAAATGTGTTTTAGGGGCCAGTCCTTTATCTCCTAACACTACTGGCTCTAAAAAGTACTGAAAGTGCCATTTTTTACTGATACTTTCTGATATTTACTGATATTGTACTGTTAGTGCTGAGAATTGCTGATATTTACTGATAATTTTACTGCTGTTACTGATAATTGCGGTTGGTTCTGATATTTACTGATATTTACTGATGCTTTTGCTGTGAGCTCTGATAATTACTGATATTTACTGAGATTTACTGTTGGTACTGAGAATTGCTGATAATTACTGAGAATTACAGGCAGGGGATTTTTAAGAGATTAGTTTTAATTACTGTAACATGCAAATTATATTTATTTAAAATTATCGGTAAACAAATACCGGGCATTTTTCAAAAAGAAATATGTAAGATCTAACTAAAGTTTTATCAACAGTAACTTCTTTTTTACAACCACAAAAATTAGATGTGATTATTCTTCTTATAATCTGCTTATTTATTTCAATGCATATTTTTCTGTTTGTTCTTGTTCTAAGTTTTATTTTAGCCGATTAACACAATTCAGCACATAAATAAATGAATGTAGAAATTGCAGAATTGCTATATATCCCATCCCCGTGCGCCAATCCACTCGGTACTACAGTGTTACATTGTATATATAGAACAATCCATAGTAAAAAAAAATTACAAAGATTTTAACCACTTTGTGTTATTGATAAACATCTATTTAATGATTCTAAATTTTGAGCGATCAACTCTTTAATTGAACCGTGTTAAATATTTATAATAAGAAACTAAAGATGTTTTTATCCCGGCCATAATCACTAATTTTATTTTCAAAATAAAATCAAACACTTTTGTTTCACATTGTATTTCCCGGCCATTTATATTTGTTTATTCTGAGGCTGCAAGACATATACACAGGTGGTCAATTTTCACACCTTGTCACGGTCACTCTGTCGTGTATATATTCTGAGTGTTGTATGTTAGTTCTGAGGGTTTTCTTGATCCCAGACATACAAAAGAATCTTTTCAGCGACTGCCAGACATATACACAGGTGGTCATTTTCACACCTTACCGTGGTCACCCTGTCGTGTGTATAGTCTGAGTGCTCTCTGTTAGTTCTGAGGTTTTTCTTAATCCCAGACATACAAAATATTTTTTTTCTGCTTGCTTTTAGGCGTGGAGATTAAATATCTAAGCGTTCATAGATTAAGGAAAATCAGTTAAATTGTGTGTCTTATTTTCAAAATTATATAGACGCTGGTCATATAACCGCTTACAAGTGCATGAATAAAGTATTAATGAGAGAGAGAGAGATAGAGAGAGAGAGAGAGAGAGAGAGAGAGGTTTCAATCAAATCGCTGTTGCAATCGGTGGTTATGATACTGTAATGGGACATAATCATGCTTATGCCTCAAAATACGTTACAATAGATTATCTGAGAGGCGTGGAGATTAAATATCTAAGCGTTCATAGATTAAGGAAAATCAGTTAAATTGTGTGTCTTATTTTCAAAATTATATAGACGCTGGTCATATAACCGCATACAAGTGCATGAATAAATTAGAAAAGTTTACACTCGAAATCTGTGCTTAAAATGGCGGTTGTGATGCTGAAATAGAACTTTATCGTGCTAATGCCGTTATGCCATTTTGACTCGGAAACTCAAATTTTAGGACTAGGTAATATATGCGAGCAAGAGAGAGAGAGAGAGAGAGAGAGAGAGAGAGAGAGAGAGAGAGAGAGAGAGAGAGAGAGAGAGAGAAAGAGAGAGAGAATGAGGGGGTGGGCAGATTTACAATAATAGAACTAGATCATGACAACATTACTTAGCCGTGCAACAGAAGATATATTACCTATGTATTAAAAGAGAAAGAGTGAAAGGTCGGACAATAAAAATTATTCTTCGCCGATTGTTACCTATTTTGATTTCAGCAAATGGTAAGAGAGAGAGAGAGAGAGAGAGAGAGAGAGAGAGAGAGAGAGAGAGAGAGAGAGAGATTATTTATCCAACTTTTTTGAATCAATTGAATGCGAAACAAATAAGATGATGAATATGAACATCATTCTAATACGTTATTTATATTGTTGTCAATAAAAATAATACTATTTTCTCTTTGAATAAATATTCTCAAGATCATGGATTCCTGTATACGGATATTACGTAATGTCATACACAAAGTGCCAGACTGACAATTTACAAGGTTGAATTGTGACATTCAAACCTCTTGATCTGCTGAAAGTATGTATACAGATGTATGTACACAGATACTGCCTCGCTAATCTTTCTGTGAAGTAAAACCTCAAAGACATTATAAAGTCCTGACCGGGTATCTCTCTATTTTGAAATGAAAAATAATCATGTTAAGAATTATGGGGTTTTTCATTGTTGAAAAAAAAAATGTCCACCGCATTTAGAAATTAAAATTTTTGTGGAGTCTACCTTAAGTTTAAGTACCAATTTTTGACCGGCTTTCTAATATTGTCTAAAATGTGATCTGTGAGTTTCCGAAGTTCAAAAGAAGCTTAATATCAAATAAATAAAACTTAAGAATATATAATTAAATTAATTGTGTTAAATCTGAAATATGTGTTATTTAATAATTAAAAGACAATGTTTTGGGCCTTAAAATATTCTCAGTAATTATATATTAGCAATTCTCAGTACCAACAGTAAATCTCAGTAAATATCAGTAATTATCAGAGCTCACAGCAAAAGCATCAGTAAATATCAGTAAATATCAGAACCAACAGCAATTATCAGTAACAGCAGTAAAATTAACAGTAAATATCAGCAATTCTCAGCACTAACAGTATTAATTATCAGTAAATATCAGAAATTATCAGTAAAAAACGGCACTTTCAGTACTTTTTAGAGCCAGTAGTGTAAATGGGGTCATGAACAGCAAAATTTAAGGTGGCATATTGTACAGAACATTTTTTTACGCAACTTTTGTTCTACAATGCTTTTCAAAATATTTCTCCTTTTTCAAATATTAATGATCGAAATTTTGAATTTTTAGCCCCTTGAAACCCCTAATTACGTAACATATGACTTAAGTATGGTACTGCATAGATAAACAGCCCAACAATGAACATTTTTGCTTCTATAATTAATAACAAATTATTATTCAGTAAAGAGTTATTGTAAGAAGACTTTACAGCCCACTTGGCCCCAAATTGGAGGGTCCAGCCCCTTTTTCTTGATATTAAACAAAAGCCCGTGTCATTTGAAACATCTTTTGCATTACATGTTTTAACAAAATATTTATACATCAAAAGATATCACAGAAAATGTGCAAAAATTTCGTGAAAAAATTTGGTGCCAATTTTCAGGTTCAGGCGAGCTTTGAGGCCTAAAGCATTTTTCATCATTGGAAGCATGGGGGTACATCTACATACATTCATCTACAATCCCTGAAAATTTCAAGCTTCTATCTTGATTAGTTTCGGAGGAGATTCGTGGACAAAATGACCCTTAAAAATTTACAAAAGCGTCAATATCTGAAACTGGAAGTGACGTCATCAATCAAAAATTTAATAATATGTAGCGCCGATCATGCTTTATCCGTCCTGAAAATTTTGTGCGAATCAGTTGGATAGTTTTTGAGAAATTGCGCTCCAAAAAAGTCAGAAAAAGAAAAAAAAAAGAATAACTAGAGCAAAGCTCGTTGCAAAGCAACGAGTTGGTCTTCCGTTAATGTCGGAAGTAAAGCTGGAAGTTCCTGTAAGAAGCAGAGCTTTTGAACCAATAACAAGAGTAACAATAATTAAAAGATGAAAAAAATCGAATTATTCCTGGTACGACTTAACAAAATCCGAATTATTTTAAGTACGAATTAACAAAAACCTTTCTGATTCCAAGAACGACTTAACAAAAAAATCCGAATGTGTTGAAGTACGACTTAACAATTAATTTTGGTACGAGTTAATTTTACTTTGACCATAACGCTATTTTCTTAACCAAGAACGTGGAATCAAAATTTCCGGAAAACTCAATTTTTAAATCCAAATATTATTGTTATGCATCGACCGATTTTAAAACGGATTTCAGTTTAAAATTAAGCATAAAAAAAGCTTCTTTGTTGCTTTATGTATAATATCAAATTATTGGTGAGAAAAAAAGTTATTATAAAAAGACTTAATAGCCCTTCTGGCCCCTAATTTTAGGGGTCAGCCCCTTTTTCTTGATATCAAATAAAAGGGCTCGCTAATTTAAACATATTTTGTTCTACAAGTGTTCACAAATTGTAAAACGTTATCGAGATATCTAAACAACTGTGTTTTAGGGGCTGACCTTTTAACACCTTATCGGGGCCACTAACAACAACATTTTTGGTATCACTTTGTTAAGAACAATATTTTGAACAACTTTTGTTCTACATTGCTTTTCTAAATATTTCTCCTTTTTCAGATATTAATGATCAAAGTTTTCAACTTCTGGCCCCTTGAAACCCCTAATTACGTAACATATGAATTAAGTATGATACTGTATAGATAAACAGCTGTACAGTGAGCATTTTTGCTTCTATAATTAATAACAAAATATTTTTCAGTAAAGAGTTATTATTTATAGACTTTAGAGCCCCCTTGGCCCCTAATATGAGGGGCCAGCCCCTTGTTCTTGATATCAAATTAAAGGTCTTGCAAATATTAACATATTTTGTTCAACAAGTGTTTAAGAATTGTTAACCTTTCTCAAGATATCTGTATAAATGTGTTTTAGGGGCCGACCCTTAAACTCCTTACCGGGGCCACCAACAACAAAATTTTAGTTTTCGTATTGTTGAGAACATTATTTCAAACAGCTTTTGTTCTACAGTGCTATTCAAAATATTTCTCCTTTTTCTGATATTATCAATCAAAGTTTTGAACTTCTGGCCCCTTGAAACCCCTAATTACGTAGCATATGACTAAGGTATTGTACTGAATAGATATACAGCTGTACAGTAAACATTTTTGCTTCTATAATTAATAACAAAATATTGTTCAGTAAAGAGTTATTGTAAGAAGACTTTAGAGCGCTCGTGGCCCCTAATTTGAGGGGCCAGCCCCTTTTTCTTCATATCAAATTAAAGGTCTTGCAAAATTAAACAACTTTTGCATTACATATAATTACAAAATATTTATACATTAAACGATATTACAGAAAATGTGCGAAAATTTCGTGAAAAAATTTGGTGCTAATTTTCAGGTTCAGGCGAGCTTCGAAGTCTTGAGCAATTTTCATAATTGGAAGCATGGGGGTACATCTACATACATTTATATACAATCCCTGAAAATTTCAAGCTTCTATCTTGATTAGTTTTGGAGGAGATGCGTGGACAAAATGACCCTTAAAAATTTACAAAATCGTCAATATCTGAAACCGGAAGTGACGTCATCATTTGAAAATTTAATATTATGTAGCACCGATCATGCTTTATCAGTCCTGGAAATTTTTTGCATATCGGTTTTATAGTTTTTGAGAAATAGCGCTCCAAAAAGGTCAGAAAAAGAAAAAAAAAGAATAGTAAAGAAAAAGAAACCGTAGAATAACAGTCTTCCGTCCGAATTTTAGAACGGATTTGACGTCATGGACTTTAATTTTGACAACAAAACATGATCTGGAAATAGTAGTTGAGTACTAATGCTTTCCTGTAATGCTTTATAAGTGCTCTTACGTTGCTTTTAATATCCCTAATTAGGTATTTTGGCCTTTTGGCCCCTAATTTAAGAGGCTGGCCCCTTTTTCTTGATATCAAATTTAAGGTCTTGCAAATTTAAACATATTTTGTTCAACAAGTGTTCATGAAATGTTAACCGTTCTTGAGATATCTGTACGAATGTGTTTTAGGGGCCGACCCTTTAACTCCTAAATGGGGTCATAAACAAAAACATTTAAGGTAACATATTGACAAGAACACCATTTTAAGCAGCTTTTGTTCTACATTGCTTTTAAAAATATTTCTCCTTTTTCAGATATTAATGATCAAAGTTTTGAACTTCTGACCCCTTGAAACCCCTAATTACGTAACATATGACTTAAGTATGATACTGTATAGATAAACAGCTGTACAATGAACATTTTTGCTTATATAAATAATAACAAATTATTGTTCAGTAAAGAGTCATTGTAAGAAGACTTTAGAGCCCCCTTGGCCCCTTATTTGAGGGGTCAGCCCCTTTTTCTTGATATCAAGGTAAAGCTCGTGAAAATTGAAACAACTTTTGCATTACATGTTTTAATAAATTATGTGCACATCGAAAGGTATTACAGAAAATGTGCAAAAATTTCGTGGAAAAATTTGGTGCTAATTTTCAGGTTCAGGCGAGCTTCGAGGCCTTGAGCCATTTTCATAATTGGAAGCATGGGGGTACATCTACACACATTCATCTACAACCCCTGAAAATTTTAAGCTTCTATCTTGATTAGTTTCGGAGGAGATGCGTGGACAAAATGACCCTTAAAAATTTACAAAATCGTCTATATCTGAAACCGGAAGTAACGTCATCATGCAACAATTAAATAATATGTAGCGACGATAATGTTCTATCACACCTAAAAATTTTGTGCAAATCGGTTGGGTAGTTTTTGAGAAATAACGCTCCAAAAAAGTCAGAAAAAGGAAAAAAAAGAATAACTAGAGCAAAGCTCGTTGCAAAGCAACGAGTGGGCCTTCCGTTAATGCCGGAAGTAAAGCTGGGGGTCCTGTAAGAAGCAGAGCTCTTAAACCAATAACACAGTAACTAAAATAAAAAGATGAAAAAATCGAATTATTCCTGGTTCGACTTAACAAAATCCGAATGATTTTAAGTACGAATTAACAAAAAACCTTTCTGATTTCAAGAACGACTTAACAAAAAAATTCGGAATGTGTTCAAGTACGACTTAACAATTATTTTTGGTACGAGATAATTTTACTTTGAACATTACGCTATTTTTTAAACCAAAGACGCGGAAACAAAATTTCCGGAAAAATCAATTTTTAAACCCCGATATCTCTATGATGCATCGTCCGATCTAAAAACGGATTTCAGTTTTAAATTAAGCTTAATAAAAGCTCCTTTGTTGCTTTATGATTATTATCAAATTATTGGTCAGAAAAGAGTTATTATAAAAACACTTAGTAGCCCTTCTGGCCCCTAATTTGAGGGGTCAGCCCCTTTTTCTTGTTATCAAATAAAAGGTACCGCTAATATAAACAAATTTTGTTCTACAAGTGTTCACGAATTGTAAACCTTTCTCGAAATATCTTAACAACTGTGTTTTAGGGGCTGACCCTTTAACCCTAACCGGGGCCACTAACAACAAAATGTTTGGTATCATATTGTTAAGAACATTATTTTTAACAACTTCTGTTATATATTGCTTTTCAAAATATTTCTCCTTTTTCAGATATTAATGATCAAAATTTTGAATTCTGGCCCCTTGAAACCCCTTATTACGTAATATATGACTTAGGTATGATAAATTATAGATAAACAGCTGTACAATGAGCATTTTTGCTTCTATAAATAATAACAAAATATTTTTCAGTAAAGAGTTATTATAAAAATACTTTAGAGTCCCCTTGGCCCCTAATATGAGGGGCCAACCCCTTATTCTTGATATAAAATTAAAGGTCTTGCAAATATAAACATATTTTGTTCACCAAGTGTTCAGGAATTGTTAGCCTTTCTCAAGATATCTGTATAAATGTGTTTTAGGGGCCAACCCTTAAACTCCTTACTGGGGTCACCAACAACAAAATTTTAGTTTTCGTATTGTTGAGAACATTATTTTAAACAAATTTTTCAACTTCGGCCCCTTGAAACCCCTAATTACGTAACATATGACTTAGGTATGGTACTGAATAGATAAACAGCTGTACAGTGAACATTTTTGCTTCTATAATTAATAACAAAATATTGTTCAGTAAAGAGTTATTGTAAAAAGAGTTTAGAGCGCTCGTGGCCCCTTATTTGAGGGGCCAGCCCCTTTTTCTTCATATCAAATTAAAGGTCTTGCAAAAATAACCATCTTTTGCATTACATGTTTTAACAAAATATTTATACATCAAAAGATATTACAGAAAATGTGCGAAAATTTCGTGAAAGAAATTGGTGCTAATTTTCAGGTTCAGGCGAGCTTCGAGGCCTTGAGCCATTTTCATAATTGGAAGCATGGGGGTACATCTACATACATTCATCTACAATCCCTGAAAATTTCAAGCTTCTCTCTTGATTAGTTTTGGAGGAGATGCGTGGACAAAATGACCCTTAAAAATTTACAAAATCGTCAATATCTGAAACCGGAAGTGACGTCATCATTTGAAAATTTAATAATATGTAGCACCGATCATGTTTTATCAGTCCTGAAAATTTTGTGCATATCGGTTGTATAGTTTTTGAGAAATTGCGCTTAAAAAAAGTCAGAAAAAGAAAAAAAAGAATAACTAGAGCAAAGCTCGTTGCAAAGCAACGAGTGGGTCTTCCGGTGGGGTCGAGAGTAAAGATAGAAGTTCCTGTAAGAAGCACTGTTCTAAAACCAACTACAAAGAAAATAATTTTTTTTTTTTAAAAAACGAATAATTCTTAGTACGACTTAAGAATGTCTGAATGATTTCAAGAACGAATTAACAAAAACCTTTACAATTTCTAGAACGACTTAACAAAGAAAGTCCCTAATGTCTTCAAGTACGAATTATCAATTTCCGAATTATTTTAGGTACGAGGTAATTTAACTTTTAACATTACACTATTTTCTTAACCAAGAACGTGGAATCAAAATTTCCGGAAAACTCAATTTTTAAATCCCAATATTTTTGATATGCATCGTCCGATTTCAAAACGGATTTCAGTTTTAAATTTAGCTTAATAAAAGCTCCTTTGTTGCTATATGATTTTTATCAAATTGTTGGTCAGAAAAGAGTTATTGTAAAAAGACTTAATAGCCCTTCTGGCCCCTAATTTGAGGGGTCAGCCCCCTTTTTTAAATATCAAATGAAAGGTCTCGCTAATATAAACATATTTTGTTCTACAAATGTTCACGAATGGTTAACCGTTATCGAGATATCTAAACAAATGTATTTTAGGGGCCGACCCTTTAACTCTTTACTGAGGCCACTAACAACAAAATTAATGGTATCATATTGTTCAGAACATTATTTTGATCAACTTTTGTTCTACATTGCTTTTAAAAATATTTCTCCTTTTTCAGATATTAATGATCAAAGTTTTGAATTCTGACCCCTTGAAACCCCTAATTACGTAATATATGACTAAGTTATGATACTGTATAGATAAACAGCTGTACAATGAACATTTTTGCTTCTATAATTAATAACAAATTATTTTTCAGTAAAGAGTTCTTGTAAGAAGATTTAAGACCCCTCTTGACCCCTAATTGGAGGGGCCAGCCCCTTTTTCTTTATATCAAATGAAAGGTCTTGCAAATATAAACATATTTTGTTCAACAAGTGTTCACGAAATGTTAACCGTTCTTGGATATCTTTACAAATGTGTTTTAGGGGCCGGCCCTTTATCTCCTAAATGGGGTCATGAACAAAAAAATTTAAGGTGGCATATTGTACAGAACATTATTTTAAGCAACTTTTGTTCTACAATGCTATTCAAAATATTTCTCCTTTTTCATATATTAATGATCGAAATTTTGAAATTCTGGCCCCTTGAAACCCCTTATTACGTAACATATGAATTAGATATTATACCGTATAGATAAACAGCCGAACAAGGAACATTTTTGCTTCTATAATTATTAACAAATTATTATTCAGTAAAGAGTTATCGTAAGAAGACTTTACAGCCCTCTTGGCCCCTAATTTGAGGGGCCAGCCCCTATTTCTTGATATCAAATGAAAGCCCGTGTATTTTAAACAACTTTTGCTTTACGTGTCTTAACAAAATATTTATACATCAAAAGATATTACAGAAAATGTGCAAAAATTTCGTGAAAAAATTTGGTGCCAATTTTCAGGTTCAGGCGAGCTTCGAGGCCTTTAACAATTTTTATCATTGGGAACATGGGGGTACATCTACATACATTCATCTACAATCCCTGAAAATATCAAGCTTCTATCTCGATTAGTTTTGGAGGAGATGCGTGGACAAAATGACCATTAAAAATTTACAAAATCGTCAATTTCTGAAACCGGAAGTGACGTCATCATTTGAAAATTTTATAATATGTAGCGCCAATCATGTTTTATTAGTCCTGAAAATTTTGTGCGAATCGGTTGGATAGTTTTTGAGAAATAGCGTTCCGAAAAAGTCAGAAAAAGAAAAAAAAGAATAACTAGAGCAAAGCTCGTTGCAAAGATACGAGTGGGTCTTCCGTTAATGTCGGAAGTAAAGCTGGAAGTTCCTGTAAGAAACAGAGCTCTTAAACCAATAACAAGAGTAACTAAAATATAAAATATGAAAAAAATCGAATTATTCCTGGTACGACTTAACAAAATACGAATGATTTTAAGTACGACCTATCAAACACCTTTCCGATTTCAAGAACGACTTAACAAAAAAAAATCCGAATGCGTTCAAGTACGACTTAACAATTATTTTTGGTACGAGTTAATTTTACTTTAAACATTACGCTATTTTTTAAACCAAAGACGCGGAATCAAAATTTCCGGAAAAATCAATTTTTTAACCCCGATATCTCTGTAATGCATCGTCCGATTTTAAAACGGGTTTCGGTTTTAAATTAAGCTTAATAAAAGCTTCTTTGCTGCTTTATGTTTAATATCAAATTATTGGTCAGAAAAGAGTTACTATGAAAAGACTTAGTAGCCCTTCTGGCCCCTCATTTGAGGGATCAGCCCCTTTTTCTTGATATCAAATAAAAGGTTTTCGCTAATAAAAACATATTTTGTTCTACAAGTGTTCATGAATTGTAAACCGTTCTCGAGATATCTGTACAAATGCGTTTTAGTTGCCGACACTTTAACCCCTTACCGGGGCCACTAACAACAAAATTTTAGGTATCATATTGTTAAGAACATTATTTTGAAGAACTTTTCTTCTACATTGCTTTTAAAAATATTTCTCATTTTTCAGTTATTAATGATCAGAGTTTTGAGTTCTGGCCCCTTAAAACCCCTAATTACGTAATATATGACTTAGGTATGGTAATGTATAGATGAACAGCTGTACAATGAACATTTTTGCTTCTATAATTAATAACAAAATATTGTTCAGTAAAGAGTTATTGTAAGAAGACATTAGAGCCCTCTTGACCCCTAATTTGAGGGGCCAGCCCCTTTTTCTTGACACCAAATAAAAGGTCTTGTAAATATAAACATATTTTGTTTAACAAGTGTTAACAAAATGTTTACCGTTCTTGAGATATCTGTACAAATATGTTTTAGGGGCCGGCCCTTTAACTCCTAAACGGGGTCATAAACAAAAACATTTAAGGTAGCATATTGTACAAAACATTATTTTGAACAACTTTTGTTCTACATTGCTTTTCAAAATATTTCTCCTTTTTCAGATATTAATGATCAAAGTTTTGAACTTCTGGCCCCTTGAAACCCCTAATTACGTAATATATGACTTAAGTATGGTACTGTATAGATAAACAGCTGTACAATGAACATTTTTGCTTCTATAATTGATAACAAAATATTGTTCATTAAAAAGTTATTGCATAAAGACTTTAGAGCCCTCTTGGCCCCTAATTTGAGGGGTCAGCCCCTTTTTCTTGATATTGAATAAAACCCCGTGCAAATTGAAACAGCTTTTGCGTTACATGTTTTAACAAAATATTTATATGTCAAAAGATATTACGGAAAATGTGCGAAAATTTGGTGAAAAAATTTGGTGCTAATTTTCAGGCGAGCTTCTAGGCCTTGCGCATTTTTCGCAATTGGAAGCATGGAGGGAAATCTACAGACATTCATCTACAATCCCTGCAAATTTTAAGCTTTTATCATGATTAATTTCAGAGGAGATGCGTGGACAAAATGACCCTTAAAAATTTACAAAATCGTCCATATCTGAAACCGGAAGTGACGTAATCATTTGAAATTTTTTAATATTCAGTAGCGACATTGATGCTTTATAACTCCTAAAAATTTGGTATAAATCGGTTAAATAGTTTCTGAGAAATAACGCTCCAAAAAAGTCAGAAAAAGAAAAAAAAGTATAACTAGAGCAAAGCTCGTTGCAAAGCAACGAGTGGGTCTTCCGATAATGTCGAAGGTAAAGCTAAAACTTGCTCTAAGAAGCAGAGTTCTTAAACCAATAAACATAAGTAAATAAAACAAAAAGAAAAAAATCGAATTATTTTTGGTACAAGTTCACAAAATGATTCTAGGTACGAATTAGCAATAACATTATCAATTTCAAGAACGACTTAGCAAATACAAATCCGAATGTGTTTAAGTATGATTTAACAATTATCGAAATAGTTTAGGTACGAGTTAATTAAACTATGAACATTACACTATTTGCTTTACCAAGAATGTGAAATCAAAATTTCCAGAAAAGTCAATTTTCAAACACCTATATCTTTGTAATGCATCGGCCGATTTTAAAACGGATTTCAGTTTTACATTAAACTTAATAAGCTTTTATTTTTGCTTTTATGATTTATAACAAATTATCGCTCTAAAAAAGGTTACTATAAAAAGACTTTGTAGCCCTCCTGGCCCCTAATTTGAGGGGTCAGTCCTTTCTCTTGATAACAAATTAAAGATCTCGCAAAAATAAACATATTTTGTTCAACAAGTGTTCACGAATTGTTAACCGTTATAGAGATATCGGAACAACTGTGTTTTAGGGGCCGACCCTTCAACTCCTTACTGGGGCCACCAACGAAAATTTTTTAAGTATCACATTGTTAACAACATTATTTTCAGCAACTTTTGTGATACAATGTTTTTCAAAATATTTCTCCTTTTCAAGATAATATTGATCAAAGTTTTGGACTTCTTGCCCCTTGAAACCCCTAATTATGTAACATATGACTTGAGTATGGTCCAGTATAGATGAACAGCTATAAAATGAACATTTTTGCTTCTATAATTAATAACAAATTATTTTTCAGTATAGAGTTATTATATAGAGACTTTAGAGCGCTCTTGGCCCCTAATTTGAGGGGCCAGTCCCTTTTTCTTAATATTAAATAAAAGATCTTATAAATATAAACATATTTTGTTTAAAGTGTTCAGAAATTGTTGACCGATTTGGAGATATCTGAACAGCAGTGTTTTAGGGGCCGACCCTTAAACTCCTTACTGGGGCCACAAACCATAAATTTTAAGGTACCATGTTCTAAAGAACATTATTTTAAGGAACTTTTGTTCAACATTGCCTTTCAAAATATTTCTCCTTTTCAAGATATTAATGATCAAAGTTTTGGTCTTCTGGCCCCTTGAAACCCCTAATTACGTAACAAATGTTTAAAATAAGTTACTGTGTAGATAAACAGCTGTTCAATGAACATTTTTGCTTCTATAATTAATGACAAAGTATTGCTCAGTAAAGAGTTAAAATTAAAAGACTTTAGAGCCCTTCTTGCCCCTAATTAAAGGGGCCAGCCCCTTTTTATTAAAACAAAACAAAAGCTCGTGTAAATCTTAACAACTTTTGCTTTACATGTTTTAACAAATTATCTACAGGTTAAAAGATATTTTGCAAAACGTGTTAAAATTTTGCCAAAAATTTTGTTGCCAATTTTTGACCTCGGGCGAGCTTCAGCGCCGTGCGCATTTTCCACAATGTCAAATACAGAAGATCATCTACAGACATTCATCTACATATTCCTGAAAGTTTCACTTTTCTATACCGTTTAGTTTCGGAGGAGTTACGTGGACAAAATGGTCCTTAAAAATTCACAAAATCTTCAAAATCTCAAACCGGAAGTGACGTCATCAGCCCAAAATTTTATATTCGCAAGCACGTTGTATGTTCTATCAGTCCTGTAAATTTGGTGAAAATCGACCAAATAGTTTTAGAGTTATAGCTCTCGAAAAATGTCAGAGGAAAAATATAGAATAATAATAAAAAGAAACCGTAGAATAACAAGAGGGTCTTCCGTTGGAAACGGAAGACCCTAATAAAGAAAAAGAAACCGTAGAATAACAAGAGGGTCTTCCGTTGGAAACGGAAGACCCTAATAAGAATAAAGAAAAAGAAACCGTAGAATAACAAGAGGGTCTTCCGTTGGAAACGGAAGACCCTAAAAAGAAACCGAACGAAAACAATAAGGTCTTCCGTTGGAAAACGGAAGACCTTAATAAGAAACATTACAATCACTATAAGGTCTTCCGTTGGAAACGGAAGACCTTAATTACATGACCCGCTTATGCGGGTTATGCTATTTTTCTGGAATGCTAGCTACCTTCATACCCACATGAAACACAAAAGAAAGTTTTTTTTGTTTTGTTTCCAAGAATCCGAAATTCTGTTACAAAAATACCGTGTAAAGGGTTTATATGTAAACCACTATGAAAATGCCCAACTTTTCAAAACTTTTCTAAATATGGTCGCATTTGTACTAGTGCCGGATGATGTAGCGCACCCATTACAGAGGTCACATCAAGTTCCCTGGGACGACAATTGCTTTTACCACTGTAATACACACGTACCATTTATTCAGCAGATAAATTATTCACATTCTTTTGTCATATCCTATCATTTAGACCTTTATTTAAAAAATCAAAATTGATAAATAGTTCAGAATTAATTTAAAAACATCAAAGACATAAAAAAAATTACCAAAACATCCATTTTTATAATAGTTTGTCGTAATTAGTCTGAGTTATTTTTTGATTCTTAGTGTTTCTTTTCTATCAAGCATAGACGCACTTTCTCATTGCTGGAGACTTGTGTTTCTTGAGGTTAGATATTATGCAAATGTTCCTTACCTAAACCAAAACGGCAAAAATAATGCAGTGCACTCTGCTGTTGAAATAGATTTGAAATAGATAGTGATGAGATAAATGTTTATTAAATACAGTTGTATCCGCATGGAAAACGTTCAAAAAGTCCTTGTTTATTGACAAATGATGAATTTTGCACCTATTGATTTTCATCAAATGGAACCACCCCCCCCCCCCCTTTTTCAAATTGCTGGATCCGCCTCTGGTGTAGACGCAGTCATAAGTCAATTGCGCTTGCACGGAGACCTCACGGAGTCCCTTGGGATCTCACTGCGTTTCTATCACGCTATCACTGCGCATCTACAGCGTTTGAACAAGTTGTTTTCCATTTGGCTGCGTTCACACAGCGACCCCAAAGAGCTGTTGCTGCGTTCCTCGCGCTGTCGTGACGTTTCTTCTACGTTAATACCGCGCTCACACGGCGTTCCTAGTGTGTTGTCATCAAGACCACGAAAACTCGGAAAAATGACTGTTGTACAATAGCAAGCGATGTAATAATCCAAGACCAATCAATGGACGTAGATGGAATTCATGCCATTTGGTTCTGATATTTCACATTTTTTATATGTTTTTTAACAACTAATAACGGATCTTTTTTGTAGAACTGACTACTAAGAGTTTAATCCTAGTCCTTCACAAATTGTGTAGAAGTAACTACCGTATGTTTCAATTTCAATGTACATTATCACAAAATCAAAACAATTTTTTAATCATTTATTTACTAGTGGTAAATTCTTGTTTGTTTCCTATACAATTGTACAAATTAATATTAATCTACCAAGAAGTAAAGAACGTCTTGTGAGCGCAGTCAGCGCGCAGAGCACGCCGTGGAAGCGCGGTAAAATCTCCCAGCACGTCATGAGCGCTCGGGGGAGACTCAGTGAGAGCGCAGTTAATCGCTAAGTAGAACTACGTGGAAACGCAATTATACACCGTGGGAGCTCCGTAAGAACGCTTCGGTCGCCGTCAGGACGCCGTGAAATCTCCACTTGTAAAACTTTCAAATAAAACTGTACATTTTTTTCTGAATTTTCCTTGCGATCGTACGGCGATTCCATAAATTTTAAAACGCCGTGAACACGCAGTGGGGACGCAGCTTGGTGTGACATGGTCTTAACTTCACACATGCAGCAAAGGGGGGGGGGGGGGGGGGTCCTGATCCCACCCACCACCCCCCCCCCCCCGGAAAATTTAATTTTATTAATCATATATAATAAAATCTCCAAAATATGTCTCGGAACACCCCTTCCCCCCCCCAACACACACACCCCCGACAAATATAATTATCCATCGACCCCCCCCCCCCCCTCCCGAAAGAAAGTTATGAATCTGCACAGGCTGTTGAAAATAAATTCTAAAAAGTTCATCGTCTGCCTCAGATGTCCTTTTATACAGCTAAAATTGTTCTTAAACGATAGAAAGCTCCACAATTATAAGAGGGCAAAGGCGCGAAGATGCGAAGGCGAGAATGCGAAGGCGAAGGAGCAATAGTAGTATCGCTTCTTCACCTTCGCAACTTCTCATTTTCGCCTTCGTATCTTCGCACTACGCCGTCGCATCTTCGCACATTCGCTCCTTCGCCGTCGCACTTTCGCCTGCGCAACTTCGCACTATCGCGCTTCGACCTAAAGGCGAAAGTGCGAAGGTCGAAGTGGCCCCATCGGAACACCATAAGAATCTAATCTTAAGTTGTTTAAAACTTATGTGAATATTCTTTTAAATAATCAGCAAATGTCTCAATTCAGGACAATTCAGGACAATCTTTTATCGTGCTAGCACCTACCGCAAACATGTAACATGAACTTTTAATACAATTTCAAATTGATTAGATTTTTATACTACCTTGTACGCTATTATATAATTAAATTAATGCTTAATCAACTGTACAAGTAAATAAATTTATCTCTTCATCTTAAACTTAAATAATAGTTGAAAACATAATAAAATATAGTTTTGTCCGTGCAAAATATGAAACATGATCGTGTGATAAGGAACATGTAGAAGAACACGGGCCGACCGCGGATCACTTGTCCACTCGCGCTGGATCTCCTCGGGCATGTGCGAGGGATGATCATCATTAAATATTTGTGGGGGGGGGGGGGGGGTTTGTTAAAATATTTTAGATATACAAACCAACCATTAATTTATGTCTGATGATGCTTCCGATTTGGAGTAATATCATTCATTAATATTCATTTACACTACATTTGGAGAAATCACGTACACTTTATTCATGAGCTAAATGCCACGTGACACTGTTCTCATTAATATTCATGTCTTCAAATTGTCTCCCCTAGGAATGAAAATTACATACCTTTTATGTATGAAATTTGTGTGATTACGTCAAAACTTTAATTTTTTGTTAATCTTTCTTTGTCATTAGTTGGACAGAGCTTTCATGTGTACGGTAGTGCACTATTTGAGAAATCATTGAATAATCGTTTATACATAAATCCAATGAGTGGAAAAGAATTGATAGTTTATCAAAGTGAGAATTTGGCATATGACGGATATAATTCACAGCGCTCTCATTGTTTTAGAGGTCATATGATGTCCACAGTAGCTGATTGGTATCGTTGTCCAAAAGTAAAAATAAAGTCAGCAGATGCAAAGATTGGTGTATCGAACTTCACAGTATGCCTTATCGATTACGATGCATGCTTTGCCTCATATTATTTTAAAGAGTCCTTAGATAAACGCAGTGTTTATATATGCTTAGACCAGTTCTTAAAAGCTGTTGAGGCTACGAAGGGTATTATCAGGACAGCGGACGATAGCTTGATGGCCCCTCTTTCTCTAGCTTGTCTTTCCCTTTCGTCCCTAGGTTCACTCGCAACAATATTTACTTTCATTTTCAACAGACCATGCAGTCGAATTGCAGATGTCAATATTATAATTCTAGCAGCAATCCTAATTTTTGCAAACACAGTTTACACCGTATCTAAATATTTTTTCTGGAGTCAAACTTTGTGCATAGGTGTTGGTATGTTGGTGCATTTTTGCTGGCTTTCTGTCATCTGCTGGATGAGTTTATCTTCTTTTCAAATATTTCACACATTTACGTCTTTTAACCTGACGAAAGTAAAAGTAACTAGATACGATCTCGTTACGAGTAACGAGTAGGTCTTCATTGCGATTTCTGTTTTTAATCATACCATGAATAATCGATATAATTTTAGAATTACCCCCCCCCCCACACACACACTTTCAGATAATGTATACAAATCCCTAATTACGTAATAAATGGGTGTTGCAATGAGTTTTCCAGATAGATATTGCTACAATTAACAACTTTGCTTTTATAATGCATAACGAAATCTTAATCGTTTTTATGTAATTTGTAATAGACTTTACGAGTTTCGTGCCCCCCCCCCCCCCAAAAAAAAAGGGGGCCAGCCCCTTTTTCTTGATTTCTTTGAAAAGGTCTTAAAAATACTAACAATTTTTGTTCTTACACCCATCTAAAATTGTTGATCATTTTTGAGATACAAATGTATGAATATTTTAGGGGCCAGCCCTCTAGATCCTTTATGGGGACAGGAATTCGTGTTTTGATAAGTGGAATCGATTTAAATCATAAATTCAAACATTTTCTCTTATATCATGTCTAACAAAAAATGTCTACTTCTCTAGTTATATTGCGTCAAAGTTTAAGTACTTTGGCCCCTAAAAATCCCTAATTACGTAATAAATGGGCGTGGCAATAATTTTTTCTAATAGATATTGGTACGATCAACAACTTTGCTTCTATATTGCATTACAAAATCTTTATCGTTTTTAAGGTATTTGTAATAGAGTTTAAGAGTGCCTTTGCCCCTAAATAAAGGGGCCAGCCCCTTTTTCTTGATTTTGTTGGAAAGAACTTTTGATTATCTACCACTTTTGTTATATATGTCTTAACAAAATATCAACTGATAAAAAGATATAAATCAAAACGTGTGAAAATTTTGAATGAAAATTCGTGCCCAATTTTCGTGCCCAGGCGAGCTCCAAGAAATGGCGCAACAGGCATTAAACAACTACATGCTGCACAACTTCAAACTATAGTCTACCTATCCTGAAAATTTCATATTCATATCTCTTATGGTTTCCGAGTTTATAGCTGCACAAAATGGGTCGTCAAAAATTACAAAATGGCCGACAATTCGGTACCGGAAGTGACTACGAAAAAATTAAGAAAAATATATAAAGTTCAGATCACGCCCAACCATCTATGAAAAAATGGTTGAGATCGGTCGAATAGATTTCGAGAAATCTCGTGCACAAAATTTGGAAAAAAAAAATAATAATAACTAGACACGATCTCGTTGCGAGCAACGAGGAGGTCTTCCATCCGATTTTTAGAAGAGGAAATGACCTTGACTTTTATCTTCATCAACGAAACATATCAGGAAATGCAGATGTGATATCGATCTTAAAGAGCGATGGATGAAGGATTATACACCCCGTTGGATCCCTAATTTGAAGGACCAGCCCCATATATTTCATATTAAATAAGAGGTCTTTTGACCTAATAACACGTCTAATAACCTGTAATAAAAAGAAACCGAAGAAAAAAAAGAGGGTCTTCCTTTGTAAACGGAAGACCCTAATAACAATAAGAATAGAAGGGTCTTCCGCTGAAGACGGAAGACCCTAATAATAAAAGTCTGAATCTTAATTGAAGAGTGTTTTTCAACTTGAACTTTAGTCCAACAACCTTTTTATGTTGAATATTTTAGTTAGAAAATTAAATAAAAAGGAGAGAAAGAAATAGAGAGAAAGAACAAATCTTGGCTCCGGCGAGATTAGAACACACAGCCTTTGCAGATGTCTCAAAACATGGCTGACGCGAAATAATTCCCGAATTTGTCTTTGAATTTAGGGCGTTTCCGCCCGGGAGAAGAGCTGAGTTTTTGTATGAGATGAAAAACAACGTGTAAGATGTCTGACTATTCAGGTTTGGTAACAGTGCGAGGTCATTTGAAATATTTATGCGCGTTTGTGTCTGCACCCCTGCGAATGTGTTCGGAATGTTTTCTTTATCGTGGCTAAGTAAGTAATAAATCCAGAGGTGCTCGAATGAAAGTTCACGAGACTTCACCGATATTTGTTCACTTCCTGTGAAATTTCGAGCGGAAGTATAAGTGTTCGGATAATATTCTCAAAATACGTAAGTACTGGTCGTTTTTCATATCACATCCTACTATGATTTATGTTAAAACAGGAAAAGCTTTCAAGATGTATGTCTTATTTTACCATCTAGCAGTTATTTATATTAAACGATAATATTCAGAACAGAGTTATCGTTCGTGTTCAAACACGTGTAGAGTGGTTGAAAATATAACCATTGGGTTGCTTAATAAAATCATAGCCATGTTTGATGCTTGTGGTGTGCAATACCATGTTTTAAAAAAAAATAGTGGGTGTCTGTTTTGCATTAAAACTTAGTATATCGAGCCATTTTCAAGGAACATTCTGCATAAAATGGTATAGTCTGTTTCACTATTGATGTTATTACTAGGTCAGGCGCGGATCAAAAATTAATCCTCAGGAGGGATCTCTTTTAAAGATGTTAGTTGTTGCAACAGCAAACAAAAACTAATTTTTGTATAGTCACATTTATTTCTAGAATACATTTTATTCACCAATTAATGAAGATAAAGTTTAAAATCAATAAACCTCTAGATTTTATATTTGACTACCTATATTAAAAACCTAGATACATGTACTGTGAAATAGACTTTATACACGAGGTACGATTTTTACTGCGAAACTGAAAGGGTAAAATAAAACCACGTGGTCTAAAATTTGAATGACAATAACATTCGCAGGGGTGTCTGGAGGGGGGGGGGGGTGAAAAAACCTGAGCTTGATTTTCGTCGTAAATAAATCGAAAATAGAATTTTGAGGTGTGGATCTCGGATTCGGTCATTACATGTAGTACAGTAATCTAGAATTGAACTAGGTTGAAAATAAAGGTTCAAGATGAAAGATCCAGTAAAATCAGGCCAGAAAAACTAAATGATTTTCTGAATAGGGGGGGGGGGGGTCGGTGCGTGTTCAGTAGATACATGTACTGTGAAATAGACTTTATACACGAGGTACGATTTTTACTGCGAAACTGAAAGGGTAAAATAAAACCACGTGGTCTAAAATTTGAATGACAATAACATTCGCAGGGGTGTCTGGAGGGGGGGGGGGGTGAAAAAACCTGAGCTTGATTTTCGTCGTAAATAAATCGAAAATAGAATTTTGAGGTGTGGATCTCGGATTCGGTCATTACATGTAGTACAGTAATCTAGAATTGAACTAGGTTGAAAATAAAGGTTCAAGATGAAAGATCCAGTAAAATCAGGCCAGAAAAACTAAATGATTTTCTGAATAGGGGGGGGGGTCGGTGCGTGTACTGTGTAAATTTAATTTTCCGGTATAGGCAATAAGCGCCGTTTAATCTCAGGAATTTCGACTTGATTGTTCAATCCGCTGCATATTTGGCAGACAATAAGAATGGTGTCCGAGGTTCATTTTCACGAATTTTCATTAGGATTGAGTGAAGGGCTTGGGAGTTATGATTTTTTTTACAGTACATGTCAATCACGACAATTGAAACTCAAATGCCAAAAACGTCATAACTCTGTTAATAATGAACGAATTGGTCTGGTAATTAGTACAGTAATCTAGAATGGTAATTCGTTGAAGTTAAAGGCCCAAGATCAAAGATCAAGGAAAATCGGGCCAGAAAAACTAAATGATTTTATGAAGGGGGGGGGGTCGGTCGGTGACTTCTATATTAAACGTAGACTATTAAATTCTAAATATCACAAATTACACAATTTCTAAACAATATACATATGTTAGAACAATGTATAAGCGTTGTTTGAAAGATGTAACTATTGATTTTTTAACATCTGTTTATCTTAGGCCCAAACACTCATAAACGGCTGGTCAGTTTTCAAACCTTGCCGCAGTCACCCGTTCGTTTGTATAGTTACGTGTATAAACTTTGGAGGTTTTTCTTAATCCCAGACAGGCAACAGATTTGTATCAGTATATAGACATGCACAAAAAAGGAAAAAGTCCACCATCTTTAATTTTAGCGTTGACTTCCAATCAGTATGAAGACAATCATTAAGTAATGAATTTCAAATTATTTGAATCCATAGACATTATCCCGTAACTTGAAATAAATACATGTATACTTTTTGGACGCCAATGTACATTTAGCCTCTATCCAATTTACTGCATGTTACCTGTACAAGTACTTTAGAGAGAGAGAGAGAGAGAGAGAGAGAGAGAGAGAGAGAGAGAGAGAGAGAGAGAGATTTTCTAGTTTTTTATAGTGTTTAGGGAATCAGTATATCAGCAACGAATGTCAATAAACGCATGCATACATGCAAGCGTGTATCTATATATGTGAACAAATACTAATCAGTCCTCCTTTTAAGGTCATGTAGAATAACGTTGGTGCATTGCTAAATGTTGTGTGCATACAGTCATTGAGATGGCGGCATTTCTTTGATGCCGGCAAAGCGACCCAGTGAACTCTAATGCGGTCGTACTGCAGGGGCACTTCGGCGGCATGTCTTTGATGGCGGCGATGCGAACTGCTGACAAAAACGAGCTCTATATTTGTACTAAAAAAGCTGTTATTATTTTTATTTATGATAAAAATAAAACGGAAAACAATAAAAACCATCATTTTAAAGGTAAAATCGTTAAACAAAAGAAAATTAGGGAAGAACAAATAATCGGCACTCGGGGATGGAACCCGGGTCGCCTGGGCACAAGTCCAACACTCTAACGACTGAGCTACGCGGACTCTCACTTCAGAACTTTTGAACTCAAAATCTCGGGAATGCCTGGATCGATTTTAAAACGAATTTCATATTCTGAAGTGTTTTAAGCGTCTCTATCGAATAAAAACATAAATGAAATTCAAATCTAAAAATTTGAAAAATTAAGGTTTTTCATTTCCTTCCGGTGACGACCGGAAGTGACGACGGACGTTCGGATATGCGAAGGGCACTGCGGCCGTTCACTCTCTACCTTCTCTGAAAATTTGAAGTTTCTATCGTAAATAATTTTTGAGAAAAATTGTGAACAAGCAAAAACGTAAAATCTTTAATATCTCGGTACCGGAAGTGACGATCAAAAAAAGCCCGTGTACTTTTCTTACAAATTTTGTCATGAATAAGATCTGAAAATTTCATGAAAATTGGCTGAAGCATTTTTGAGAAAACGTGACAGAAAAAAAAAACAATAAAAATAATAGTGAAAAAGAAACAAAGCAATAACAATAAGGTCTTCCGTTGGAAACGGAAGACCTTAATAATAGAGGAAAAGAATCAAAGCAATAACAATAAGGTCTTCCGTTGGAAACGAAAGACCTTAATAATAGTGAAAAAGAAACAAAGCAATAACAATAAGGTCTTCCGTTGGAAACGGAAGACCTTAATAATAATAGAGGAAAAGAAACAAAGCAAAAACAATAAGGTCTTCCGTTTCCAACGGAAGACCTTAACTAGACACGATCTCGTTGCAAGCATCAAGGAGGTCTTCCGTCCGATTTTTAGAAGAGGAAATGACCTTGCCTTTTATCTTCATCAACGAAACATATCAGGAAATGCAGATGTGATCTAAAAGAGCGATGGATGAAGGATTATCCACCCTGTAGGATCCCTAATTTGAAGGACCAGCCCCATTTTATTTCATATTAAATAAGAGTTCTTTTGACCTTATAACAGGTCCAATGACCTGTAATAAAAAGGAACCGAAGAAAAAAAGAGGGTCTTCCTTTGTAAACGGAAGACCCTAATAACAATAAGAATAGAAGGGTCTTCCGCTGAAGACGGAAGACCCTAATAATAAAAGACTGTTTTTGTCTAAATCTTAACTGGAGAGTGTTTCTCAACTTGTACTACAGTCCAAAAACCCTTTTATGTTGAACATTTTAGTTAGAAAATTAAATAAAAAGGAGAGAAAGAAATAGAGAGAAAGAACAAATCTCGGCTCCGGCGACTTAAGAACACACAGCCTTTGCAGGTGTCTCAAATCATGGCTGACGCGAAATAATTCCCGAATTTTTCTTTGAATTTTGGGCGTTTCCGCCCGGGAGAGGATCTGAGTTTTTGTATGAGATGAAAAACAACGTGTAAGATGTCTGACTATTCAGGTTTGGTAACAGTGCGAGGTCATTTGAAATATTGATGCGTGTTTGTGTCTTGAGGAGGGTGAAAAGACCCGTGCTTGATTTTCGTCATAAATAAATCGAAAATAGAATTTTGAGGTGTGGATCTCGGATTCGGCTAACAACAATTGGGGCAAGTCCTAAAACAATGACTGATGCATTTTACCCATGTATTTCAGTGTTGAGACTTTTTTCGTGTCGTTTACTATTATGTTTGACTGTTTTAATTTAGCAGGATTAATAAAATCTTTAAAAATGTAGAAATAACGAAATCAGTAGCACGTTAATTTATTCGGTAAAAATCTGATGACAGTAATTTCCACGGTACATATGTAGAATACACGCTATCGTAAATACAGACTAAACGGAAAACAAGAAATATACATGCAACAGAAATATTACGCGGCTGCTTACATCCCTTGTACTGTGTAAATTTTAAGTCCCCGTACAGGCTATACTCGCCGTTTGATCTCAGGAATTCTTCTCAATTGTTCAATCCGCTGCATATTTGGCAGACAATAAGAACGGGGTCCGAGGTACATTTACACGAAATTTCATTAGGATTGAGTAAGGGGCTCGGGAGTTAGAATTTTTTTCTACAGTACATGTCAAGCACGCCAATAGAAACTTGAATGCCCAAAAATTCATTACTCTCTTGAAAATGAACGAATAGGTCTGGTCATTAGAAAATAGTAATCTAGGATTGAACTAGGTTAAAAATAAAGGTTTAGTTTTCACACCGTATCGCAGTCACCCACTCGTCAGGGTTAGAGAGAGAGAGAGAGAGAGAGAGAGAGAGAGAGAGAGAGAGAGAGAGAGAGAGAGAGAGAGAGAGAGAGAGAGAGATATTACATAGTGTTTTATAATGTTCAGGAAATCAATATATAAGCAACCTATGTAAATAAACGCATGTATACATGCATGTGTGTATCTATTTATGGAATTAAATACTAAGCAGTCCTCCTTTTTAAGCCGAGTAGAATAACGTGGGTGCATTGCTAAATGTTGTGTGCATACAGTCATTGAGATGGCGGCATTTCTTTAATGCCGGCAAAGCGACCCAGCGAACTCTAATGCGGTCGAACTGCAGGGGCACTTCGGCGGCATGTCTTTGATGTCGGCGATGCGACGAGCGTCTGAATTTAGAGAGCTGCTGACAGAAATGACCTCTATATTTGTACTGAAAAAGCCGCTATTTTTTTTTTTAATTTATGACAAAAATAAAACGAAAAACATTCAAATCCATCATTTCAAAGATAAAATCATTAATCAAAACACAAATAAGAGATAAAAAGATTCGGCACTCAGGGACTGAACCCGGGACGCTTGGGCACAAGTCCACCACTCTAACGACTGAGCTACGCGGACCCTCGCTTCAGAACTTTGGAGTCCAAAATCTCAAGAATTCGTGGATCGATTTTAAAACGAATTTCATATTCAGAAGTTTTAAGAGCGTCTTTATCGAATGAAAAAATAAGAAAAACTCAAATCCAAAAAATTAAAAAATTAAGGTTTTTCATTTCCTTCCGGTGACGACCGAAAGTGACGGCGGACGTTCGGATATGCGAAGGGCACTGCGGCCGTTCACTCTCTACCTTCTCTGAAAATTTGAAAGTCCTATCTTGAATACTTTTTTAGAAATATTGTGAACAAGCAAAATCATTAAATCTTTAATAACTCGGTACCGGAAGTGACGACCAAAAAAATCTCGTGTAATTTTCTTACAAATTTTGTCGTTAGTAAGATCTGAAAATTTCATCAAAATCGGATGAAGCATTTTTGAGAAAACGTGGGAGAAAAAAAAAGAATAATAATAATAATAGAGGAAAAGAATCAAAGCAATAACAATAAGGTCTTCCGTTGGAAACGGAAGACCTTAATAATAAGAAACAGTATTCTAACTTCCTTGATAGTAAATCTATTTATATGTTCATCTTTAGTAGCTACAAATGTAATTCAAAGCTATGTCACAAGTAATGGAGAGAATCTAGGCTATTCTGTACTTACCTGTTATATCGCTGACCCCGAGATGATTTTGTACACCTTTACTCTGCCTGTTGGATTGCTCGTCTTTATCAATATATTTATGCTTGCTGTAACGGTGTTCAATATTTCAAATAAAGTAGACGTCCAAAAGTCAAAGGATAATGAAAGGACAGGAGCATACTTTCGTCTCTCAACAATCGGTGGAGCGACATGGACATTTAAATTTTTGGATCAGTTTACTGGATTTCAATTCTTTTCAATCTTGCATACTCTTTTTAATGGTGGACAGGGTGTTTTTCTTTACATTGCTTTTGGGGCCCCCCTACCGAATATAAAATCAATTGTATCTCGTTCACATGCATCGAAATCCGTCGAAAGCAATGAACGTTATTGAGAACTATTACTACATACTACTATACTATACCAGTTAAGATGGCTGGTTTGGCCATTTTTGGCCATGGCTTTTTTTTTTACTTAATGATACTTTGTGGCCAAAATATCATGTTTGAAAGTTTTTGACAGATCTGATGATTAAATTTGTTGACCGTCCAACCTCCTAAGGCAAGTTTGACAAATTAAAAAAAAGTAAATGTGTAATGATGTTGTGAATTTGTTATATGTGCCATGCTGTCTTGTTTATTCTGTTTTGATTAGACAAACTCTTTAAGAGGTATGTGCGGTCATTTTTTAGATTTGAGGTTAAGAATGAAAATATTTCTCGAACTGGCTTGTTTCTGCCCGAAACTGACCAAAACTGTTGCCAAAAGATACAAAAGCACTGAACATGAGATTCTGCACGTTGTTTTGTATGCGAATTATGCATATAAGAACAGGACACTGCCTTTTTAATTACTTAAAACAGCTGTCAAACTGCGCAGCTAGAGACTTTAGAAAATTTAGAAATCTGCAAAAATATGAAGAGGGTTCATTTGTGTCCTCTCTACAACCATTTGTTGAGAAAAAGGTTGAATTTTGCACAGAAATGTAAAAAATTTGCCTCAAAATAGAGCACCCTTGTTTTATCAGTCGGCATGAGATTTTTTTTTTAAACAAGAAAATTGCAGGTTATTCTTAGAACTCCCGTGTCTATGAAGGCACATTGACGTTATATTTTCATCGATAAGAATAAATATCAATTCAAAACAATCTGGACTGAATATGACGGACATCTCTGTAATATTTTAGAAGTAGGATTGGGGTCCAAAAAATTAATTGCCTAAAAGAAAAAAAAATTACATATATTTTTTAATGAAAATATAACTCTAATGTACCTCCATAAACACAGACAAAAGTATCTCGAGCAAATATATGGTTTTTGAGACTTATTTTAAGAACATTGAGACAAAGTTACAACTTAAATAAGCAAGCTTTGGCCTTTTTCTCAACAAATGGTTGTAAAGTGTATAATAATAACTTCCTTTCATAGTTTTTCACATTTTTAAATCTTAAATTTAAGTCTGTAGCTGCTCAGTTCAAAGTGATTTAAAAATGCATTGGTCTACCCGTGTATGCGTAATATGCAAACGAAACAACATTTTTAATGTCATATTTATTGCTTTTGTATCTTTTGAATAATAATCAGCAGGTTCGTCTTCATTTCTTCAGCTGGTCGAAGATATAGATTTGTTTTTAGTTTTGATTATACTTTCATGTTAAATACTGAAATCTGATTGGTTTAGACGCAGTTAATAATCCGTTCTTTTACCCTCATCGTTAGCTACACACTTAGCAACGGGTAACACAACGAATTGTTACATGCGCGTAAATTATGCGCGTACGGTTCGCTGTAGAATTCACGTCATTTCTATTTAAAGGCAGTAAAAAATTCTTTAAAATTAAGACATTCAGTATAATAAAATAAATAGTGCCTGTTTGGGAGGATAACAGTTAAAATTGACACCCCTCGAAAACCATTGTCAACCTCCGCTTAGCGTCGGTTGACAATGGTTTCCTCGGGGTGTCAATTTCAACTCTCCCTCCCAAACAAGCACTATTTATATAATGGTGCTAAATTAATTCCTTATATGAGAGCATTTATCAAATGCTTTTTTGGTAAGTTAAGAAAACAAAACCTCAAACTAGGCATTTCTATTATGAACTATTTTTGTCCAATAATCGATTCGTATTAACGGCTTATCTAAAAAAAAAGAGAGAAGAAAGAAAGATAACATATGAACTTTTACGAAGGTAATCAGATACGAGAAAATGACCATTGAGTTAGCGCTCGTTGTCTAATTTGCCATAATATCACACTCTGCGGAAATAGATTAAGGAATTACATTTTGTTTTGCCTTTCGTTGAATATTTTTCAGATAGATAAAAGTTTGAGGTTCAAAATGATAAAATTTGAGATGTATTCATTTCATTTTTGTGTCTCAGTCTAGTTAATAAGATTCAAGTTGTTTAGTTTAGCAACAAAAACGGTAAAAAAAAGGATTTTCCTTGATAATTCGGCTTTATTTTAAAGGTAAAATTGTCGTCGTTTTCAAAATTGTTAAAACAATGGTTTTACGATGGAGAGCAACTTAAAAATATAATTGATCTGAAAATTAAAAAAAAACAAACAAACAAACCAAAAAAAAAACAAAAAGAAAGAAAAACAACACGTCAAATTAAAATACAATTAGAAATAAAGCTTTCAAATGGAATAATATTTAGATAAAGGGTGATAAACTGAAAAAAAGATTAATTGCACACATTCTTTGAAAAGAAACACTGAACAACTGAAAAGAATAATTTGTAAAACAGTGAGATTCAGTATTATGATAATTAAGTCCACGGCATTTTTATGCCCCTTTTCCAATCTTCTGTTTAGTTTCAAATTCCAATGATATTTCTAAAAAAATACTGAAATAAATATTTGATACTATGTCCGAACCAACTATAAATTACAATTTATACCTATAACATGCATGTATATGTAATTATGTAGCAGTTTTATCTATGTATATGATGTGATTGTCCGTCTGTCTCTTTCATAGCTCTTCTACAAACCAATATGACTTAAAACACTTTTTCATTGTAAACATTGAATTTGTTGTATAAAATTGCAGTCTAAATGTAAATCATTTGATATGTGAATTGCATGTGAAAAATTTTCATTTATAAAAACTTTATAGACTGTAGTTTATTTTTGTTTTGTTTTTTGTTTGCAAGAATTAGACTTTTTGAGCTATGATTAAATCTTTTTGATACTTACACAAGCAAGTTTATTAAATGAAGAGAGAAATGTTCATTGCATTCAAATTACAACGTAGCTCTTTGTCATATTGTCCTTTTTGATTTTGATTTTCGAATATTAATCTAAATTTTTGCCAAAGACAACGTGTTGTTACACTAAATAATACAGTAAAAACTGTTTTTATTTTATAAGTTTTCAGTAAAGTTGTTTTACCAACACTAAGTTAATGAATACACAGAACTATAAGTCTTAACGGCATTACAAATACTGATTCGTGTTAACAGCATTGTAAATTCATATCAGTTTTGGAAATTATTAGTTAAATTATCTTTGTATTTTTCTCAAAACATTTTGATTTGTGTCATTTAATGTATTGTTAGAAATGAAAACTCTTTAGTGATGAACATGACATTCCTTATTGCTTAAACTTGTATATATTGTAGTACAAAGCAAACGAAGTAGAAGGTATCATAAAAATACATCATGTCGAAAGTGAATATAAAATTTCAGTACTTGTTTAGAGTAGATTTTTTAATTAACCCAAAATAAAAATATTACACCACATAGAGGTGCCAAAAATGCTAAATGGATATCAGTTTATGCCGTCATGTTATGGTTATACCTGCTAATGGCACACTATGCGAAAAAAATATTAAAAGCATTAAATTAATAATGACATTTCATTTTGGATTTGGTAAACATGTAAATTGACAGGATTGTTTGTTATTTCACTACCAGATTAATGAAAAATAGATTGAATTAATCAAATTTAAGATAGATTGGTCACAGTACTCGCATTTCAATTAAGTAGAAGTTAAAGGTTCTGTATCATTTACGGTATAAAAATAGGACATCCAGTCATTAAACAGGTTTTGGGGATTCTATCAACATGGTAAGTTATAAATGAATCGCTTTAATCATTTTAAGGAATTAACTACTTAAACTTGGTACGTCTATTATATGCATATTATTTTGGATATACGACATAAATTGCTAAAAAAATAACCATACATGACATGCATTTTACATGACGGAGCATAAACGAAAATCAAAGACCAGTTCAGAAATAGGACTACGACAAGGCGAAAATATCTCGGACTATACCCTATGCTATCCAGTGCCTTTACCCTTATCCAACCATTTTCTTGAAAAAAACCCCTATCTATATAAAAAGTCTTTCACTATGGAAAGCTGGTATCAGTTTATGTTAAACGACTTTCGTTTAATATTTTTATTTTAAACACACTATTGAATAGATATACTTATTGCGAGGGTTTTTGAGCGTTAAAGTATGTTAATCAATTTGGTAATGTTGAAAAAAAAAACCAAAATTATGACATGATGGAGTTTTTGTAAAAAAGGGTTACATACCTCATTTTATTTCATGCATTGTTTCAATTTTCTTGACATAAAGTACACAGCTCTTGAAATATAATACACAGTGAGGAATGCAACAGTATAAATGAGGTCTTCTTTGTAATGGTTAGAAAACAAGCATTATAAGTTATTATTAATAATAAGAATTGAAAAGGTATAACATTCCATCCATGCATGCATTATTAACAATTTTCACATTTATAGTTTTGCAATTTGCAACTAAAATTGCATTTAATTTAACTTTTAATCCTGTCTAATAAGGGTAACTGTTCTTTCGAGAAATTTTTGCCTTATTTTTTATCAGGCTACAATTTCAACCAATAATTTAAAGGTATATGTGGCGTATTTTTTCATGCTAAGAAATATTTGATTGATTTATTTATTTAGATATGTTATATAAAGATATATCTTCACAATAAATTACGCAGTTTATATCAATCGGGTTAAAAAGATATAGAAATTAATAAATAAAATATATAATTAATTTCGCGTCCACAATAAATACAACATTTGAATAAACCCCGCCATAAATTGGCCACGTGATACCACGGTCAGTTTATCACAACAATGGCGACGGCGAGAAAGATAGGTATACCTGTAATACCGTAGGGTTTGATAGATTTGGCCAAGAAAGAAAAAAAGAGACAGACTGACAAGGATAGGAACAAAGGGAAGATTGTCATCGGAGACCATGTAGATTAATGGAATAGGAATTAAAGCCGAATTAAACTTAAGTTTAATAAGTTTTTATCATGAAGTTGTAGGGGTTTTGCTAGTCAGGTTCGTACGTGCTTGATGTGTTCCATGTCTTTATGAGTTATGAACCACAAGTGGATTTTTGTTCAGAGAAAAATTTTTGAATAAAGAATAAGTACTTTAACACTCTCAGTACATGCTTCCCTCACTCATTTTACCGTGTCGTTGATGCTAAAATAGTATTTCATCTTTATTACACATAATTAGCAATTTATATCGTTCTACATTAATGGATAACGGAAAAATAATGCTTCGGGTATCATCTGATATATGAATTATCTAATTTAAGACATGAAAAAACGTGATTCTAACTTGTAAACAAACTGTTCTTCCATCGTGCTTTCAATTCTCGGTTTTCCCGCACTCATGCGCAGTGGCGTTACAAATGGCCGATCACATTAATATTCATCAGACGTGTAGCAAAGTTTAGAGACAAATAACTTAAGAAAGAACATGCATTACGGGCCTAGAGTTTGTGACACGTCTAATTATAAAAGCATGAGGTATATTTTTACTAAAACTTATGTCAAAAAGTTTACTCCAAATACGCCACATATACCGGTATAAAATATAATGCACAGCTACTAATAACTGCTTGTATAAATAATAATTTTTATTTTTCAGGACTCATTAAACCTTACTGGGCTTAAAGTAGAGTCTTAATCATCTATGCTTAATTTAAACAGAGACACAATGGATCTTTATAAAACAAATGTTTACACTGGCAAAATGTTTTCTGCTATTTAAAACTATTTGTCAGTATTTGAGTAAATGGTTTATTTTCGCACAACGACAAAACGAGATGAAGAGTTCGCACTAGTAACGTTCGAATAAACTGGCTGTTTTGCCGTATATGATTTTATTCGTTTTTTTAAGACTTAAGTGATCATTAGAATCCAGTCACATAACATCGTTTAATTCATAATGTTAAGTCGACATGTGTACAAATGTAGCATAGCCTCACAGAAAAAAAATGTATTGCATGATTCTTAAACAGAGCTAAAAACTAATTACATGTATTTTGGCTTGTCTCTTGTCACAAATCCTGACTAAAGGGCAGTATCTCCCTTCTAACTGTCTTGTCAACTTAAGCTCCTTCTGCCTCTTTTTTTGTTTTAGTCTTTTCAAGGTAATTTCTTTTGTCAGGGGTACGCACAGTGGATTTCCTCTAAAAAGATTTCTGTAAATTTAATAGTAAATGTTTTTTTAATATTAAATATTTATTCTTATCTAAATAAATCTCTTTTGCCGTGTTTTCGATTTTTTTCTCTATGACATACATATAAATAATACACAAGGGAAGAATCGAAAGTAGGACACGATTTGTAAACAATGTCAAAAAACACGTTCACACTCAAATATTCCTAATAAACTCGGTAAAAAGCGTTTTTATAACATTAAAACAGCTGTCTGCTGCAGAAACCTAAGATAACTCTGTACTTTCGCCATCCGAAAACTCTCGGGACTCTCTATATGTTCAGTAATGATACATAGTAAAATTCTGCGAAACATCAATAACAAAACAAAGAAATAAATTTTGCAGATCTGAACTTGCAGCACGGGTAGGGGTGAATTTTGAATGATGGACAATCTTTTTTTAAATAAATAAGTAAAATTCAATTTAAAATGTCAAAATATATGTATATTTTTTTAAATAATGCATACTGTGGTTTCATTAATATTCAAGGATATCAATTTTCGTGGATAAAGTGAAAATCACAGTTTCAAGGATACGTAAATTCGTGGCCAATGACCCTGTCAATAACAATTATTAGTAGAAATTGCACTTCAATGTACTTTTAATTTCATGGATAAACTTAACAACGAAATCCACGAAAATTGGTATTCAACGAATATTGATGAAACCACAGTATCTGCTGTCACAATTTATATTTATGGTGTATATATTTGTGGTTTTAAAGATACATGTAATGATAGGAAATTAGAGAACAATGAATATTGTTCGACCTGCCACTGCAATTACTTTATACTGACCACTAGAGAAAGACCATTTGATTTAGAAGAAAAAGACTCGTATATTTTAAATTTAATTAAGGAATTTATTTTGTAATTTTAGAATGAAAATTAATGATGATGAAAAAGGGTTGAAACAGTATTTAATTTTAGATATTTTTTCTTCTCTAAAATGTTAATGAAAAACTACGTAGGTGTTGACATATAATTTTTTTAATTATTTTTTTATTCAACAATTAAAATACCCATAATAATTCATTTATTGTCTTTGCAACGTATTCCTTCAAAATTAATTGTCGTTGCCTAGAATTTCAGCATTGTTTTATTGTCAATATCAAATAACTAGTATATTTACATTTCTACCTGAAATGATAGAAAATAGCCTATGTTTGTTTTTAAACAATTGTATATCAAACTAGAGACGAGCTCGTTGCAAGCAACGATTAGGTTTTCCGTCGTAGCTGCGTCATACTTGTGACGTATTACAAAAAATTGATAGCTAACCATAGTACAATATTAGATGTATAAACACTGAGAAACAAATTATTATATTCGGTGCAAGAGAATTCATCTGGATCTGCATCGGTCGTGTGCAGTACGAACCGGGTGAGGGAATGTTGGCGTAAAGTGTATTAGGTATAATGTTGTGGCGCGCTGTGGGCCGTAAGCTAAAACGAAGGGTAGGTTTGCCGTATTCCCGAAGGTCCACCAGTATACAGTTCCAGAGAAATAAACAGGCAATTGATGCAGGATTCCACATAAATTGGATGAGACTCAACGATGGTAGCTGCAGATCTGTAGCTCTCTGGTTGAAAAAATTCGGATAGACTAACCAGAGAGCTACAGTTCCAAGCGTTGTAAAAACCTCCGATTTACGCCGCCGTTTTTGTGTCGCTCGCTTCGGGAATTATATCCGACTTTAAAAGCATTCAACCGCCTAAAAAATTGGATTTATTAATTAAACATATAGTTTACCCTAACTCTGCTAACTTTGTTTTCCTTTCAATGGTTCACAACGGCCATCCTTCGCCTTGGAATGTCATCGTTTTAAAAAAAATCGCCTTATGACAGCCATGTTTACCTAGAAGCGAGATCTCGGGTGCGTCGATTTACCCAAATGGACCCAAATGGACCAAACATTTTTCCGGGGTGGTGGTTGAAAAGTCAGACGGTTATTTGAGTTTGCCAAGGGATGTCTGATGCATATTTGGTAAGTTTATAATGTACACGTAATTGAAAGAAATTTCGCTGGCGGGGGGGGGGGGGGGGGGTCTGGAACCCTTCCACTTCTAGTTCCGCGCATGGAGAAGACCGATGTCGGTAATTTTACTGTAATTTTAACCATTTTTATTGAATCATTCATGTTCATAATTATCAGAAAACCAATTTTACCTTTCAAAGCAGTTAAAACTTAAACCTTAAGATACGAACCATTTAGTCTCGGTGCGTATTGCGTCCCCGTACGAAAGAAATGGCAATTTTCAAGAAATTCGGATGGACGATCTGTGTCCTAGGTCGTCCATCCGATTCTTTTTCAGACTAAAAGCTACAGACCTGCAGTTAGAGATTGTCAAACTCTTATTGATTATGTCAATTTGTTTGTCTCAAAGAATCATTTTTTAAATCAATAAAGTTTTACCTTAAAAAAAAAGAACGAAATCAGGCACAATTTTCAATGTTAGCATTTTACAATTTTATGGTCTAATAAAATTTCAAGAAACAACTCTTCATTGCTTTATCCGAAATATTGCATGAAAAAAAAATTTACATCGCATTTTTTAAATTACAAAAGGATATTCAAAATGAACTTGGATTAACCGCTAACAAACAGGCATAAAGAGAGACTGAGAATCAATTTCTTCTCCTTTTTTTTTACATCAAAAGAAATTCAAAAATAAATCAAAATATATTTTTTCTTTGTATGCGTTAATGAATATGTAGATCAGCAAGGGGTTCTTTGTCGTGCAAGCACCTACTTAACAGATTGTTACACGGGTCTACAACGATGACAAATATCGAAAAGGCAATATTGTGGGTAAGGATGAATGTGTAGTTTGATTTGTAAGTTTATTTTTGATACATGTAATTATATTTATCTGGATCGGTTATGTCTGTTGGTTTGTTTTGTTTATTAAAGAGGGGAATAAAGAAATGAGTAATTTCCGCACGTAGCATCGTATTTGAAAGGGGGGGGGGGCAAACTCATCCAACAAATCTTGACAAGCAAAAAAAAAAGAAAAAGAAAAAAGAAGAATTTTGAATTTTCCAAAATTTTCAAAATTTCACTCATAATTTCATGATTTTCATACCATTTTTTATATGCTACCAAAAACGGGGGGGGGGGGGGGGCAACTCCATGATAATTCAATTTTTTATGTAATCTAAAAAAAAAAATAGTTGCTGCGAGAAAAAGTGGGGAGAGGACATGTTTATGTAATACAACTTGCGAAACTGTTTTCATTCCACCCACAAGCTTGAAATAATTAAATAATTTTGATGAAAACAATATAAATAGACGTCATAAATCCCAAATCAAACGACATATTACCACTTGATTCTGCGCGTCTTTTTAATGAATTTATAAACAGCGGCAAATTCTAAAATGTATTTTTAAAGGTAATGTTAGCTGCAAGTCTGTAGACCTTGTATGAAAAATTTCGGATGGTAGTCAATTTTTCCGGGATACAACCGAGCGGTACATATATTCAGCTAAGGTAACTAAGAATGCTTCCAATAAATTACTTTGTTGAGTAATGAAAGCTTTTAAGAAAGCAATACTTATATTTGTTTAAAATATAACACCCCAATACTTCGTCTTACATTCGCTATTTCTAGAACAAGCAGAACCAGTATCAGTCCGACCGGCCTCACCATATAAATTGTTGGAATTTAATTGTCCTAGCATTGCATTGCTCTGCATGTACACAATTTCTTTTAAAAATTAAACACTTAATTAAAGAGTTTATCTATATGGCTACACATAACGTACACACGTGATTCAAAATAACCCAGACGGAAAACGGTAAAGAATTCAGTCATTGAGTCTACATTTTATAGAACTTGTAACAAAAACACATTGCGGGTCTGAATGTTTGTTGATATGTCAATCTATCAATATACAGTTTGATAATTATTTTCGATTGCTAAGGCTACAGCGTATTTGATGAACATTGAACAACATTTTTTCCATGCCACTTTTTTCCATGGAAGATATAGCGAGTACAAGTATAAAGCATTTATAAAATTTATTGAATTACCTCTTTAGAATTGTGTATGGAATAAATAATTTATAAGTTGCTGCTGAAGGTTGTTTGGTATTTTCGTTTGTAGATTTTTTGCAAGTAAAAAAACGTGAAACGCGGGGCAAGTCATAATTAATATCCCTAATAACCGTAACTTAAAACTAGCGGCTTTGGATTCAAATATTATCGTATACGAATATTAAGTTCACTTTTTAAAATCATCTCCACGATGATAATTATATTATATCCATCGCAAATCAGTATTTTTTTTTCTTTTATCGGGAGCAATCCCGCGTTCGTTTAAATTCCTAGCGTACATTTGTCATGCCAGTATTACACATTGTGCCTTATAAGACGGCCATGTATGCGTATTGTAGAAAAGTTGAGTTTAATTACCATGCATTGAAACCATTTTATTAACACACCTGAACACACTGAAACAATTCAAAATGTCTCTGTTACAGAAACACAGTGGGGCGTTAAACGTGTACATCCAGCTCTACAAGCACATGCACCAGTCTGTCGTCTAGGCGACCGCCTGAATACAGCTAGCGACTCGCCTATCGATCGGTTACCTGAGTCTCGCAATGCATCTTAATATAGACAGGGGCACAGTAATGAAACAAACAACAAAAATAAGGTCAAAGAGGTTCATCTTTATGAAATGAATAAAAACATTTGGGAATTTTATGTGGAATTATTTTTGCGCGCTACATGTATCAGTTAGTGCAATATAAGAAGCCCTTTCATAACCTCATAAACGTGCGCACCCCCTCAAAAATGGACCGAACTGACAACAATTGTTTCTGCAAATACTGACTATAAATTACAAAAACATTAAATTGAATACCATGGAAGGATTCAAAATTAATTTCTTTACAACTTTGATTCAATAATGCATTAGAAATTTTTATTCCTTTTTAAGTTATTGACAAGAAACTTTGGACGCCTCTAACTCCCTAATTATAGGGGCCAGCCCCTTTTTCGGTATACCAAATGAAAGGTCTGGGTAAGACAAAGAACTTTTAAAATACATGTTATAACAAATTTTTATCAGGTAGAAAACTAACACGGAAAATACGCAAATTTTTTGGATTTTTTTTCTTACCTTTGTTTCAACATCTATACCACCCCTTTTATTTGCATTTAAATAATAAATAAAATATATCTCGCACAAAATCAATGTATTAGCTTCCAAACCAGCCCATCTTTGAGACTCTGTCAGTCATCGTTGAGGCTAAACCCCCCTGGACAAAAGAAGTCGTTAAATTTTACTAAAAGGGAAATAACTTAAAACCGGATAGGGATTTTCCTCAACTAAAATATGCAACGACAACATCAGGCGGCATGTTATCAGTCCTGAAAATTTCAAAACAATCGATGAACAAACGAGCGAGATATTAAGGATCAAAGTTGGCGTCTAGAAGAAAAAAAAATAAGAAATTTGAAATTTTTTCAGAATAATAGTAAGGTTTTCCGCTCCCAGCGGAAAACCTTAATTACGCTAATTAAAGTACATGCCAAATATATCGGAACGAATGTTATTATGCTTACGGTAGTTACATATTTTATTAAATCAAAAATTTCCCCAGTTTACCGCCGAAATTTCTATCATTACTGAACATATATATAGAGAGAAAGTACAGATTAATCTTTTCCTGGGCGAAGAGATTGGGTTTCTACAGCAGACAGCGGTTTTAATGGGATAAAAACGCTTTTTACCGAGTTTATTAGGAATATTTGAGTGTAAACGTGTTTTTTGACAACATTTGCAAGATTGTGTGGGGGGATTTGCGTAACTTTTGTCAAGTAAGTTGTTTTTTGACATTGTTTACAAATCGTGTCCTACTTTCGATTCTTCCCTTGTGTATTATTTATATATATGTCATAGAGTGTAGAGCGGATACGATGCCCCTGTGGAAGAACTGCATAACAATGAAATCCCGACATCCTTTTCGGCAGTTATTGATTTAAAGAAGATTTCAGATGAACCCATAACGAAGAATGATTTAGAGTGTGAAAAAAGTCAAATTAAGGATACTAAAATGGTATGTGTTTTCTTTAAAAAAAAAAAACCAAAAGTTATATATCCATCAGTTACAACAACCTATTTTAATACTGACTTTTTACGATTGTTTTAAATACAACTAGATTTTGACACGGGTTTACATAGCATATGGTATCGGACATTTTCGAAATAGATACATCGCCACACCGTATATATTGTTGACATTTGCTAAACCAAGCTTTAAGCGTACAATGATGCTATTAATTTCACTACACTCTGCTTAGTTGGAATAATGTAACTCTGTGTGGGGAAAGGCCTTCACCACGGTTAAAATGCCTCCCATATACCCGTAATGTAGCAGAAAATTGCAAAATCGCTCCAAAACGATTTTGGAAAAAGTTGATAAGTTGCATTGAAAATAACAGTAAAATTGTTCATAACAAACCATTTTGAAGTTGTAAATACCTTTCTTCGAAAAGTTTAATTCTATATCATTTCAGAATTCAACATTTCTTTATCAACGTTTTTTACACACCATGTTGACATTCAAAACTCTTGGTATTTTTTAATAGTAAATGCACTGTGTTAGAGTTATCTCCCGTATTTTCTTTGATGAACAGAAAAAAAAATTCCAATGAAAATTTACACGCATTTGTTTTATCGTCTCTGAGTTTATCCATGCAAATGTGATATTGTGGAGACAAAATAAAGCCCCGTGATTTAGCGTGGATGTAATGCGCATGCACAAGATTTTAAAATTCAAAACATTTAGATGTTTTCCGGAAATTTTTGGAGGAATTTTCGTTGATTATTAATAAGCGAAGCTTGATTGAGAAAAAAAATAAAAACAAATTATTAATCTTCAAGTACCAATGATGTTTAGAATATATAAAACAAAAGACAGTACTCTTCCGATTAATCGGTATTAAAGCCAAAAAATTTGAGTCTATTATTTTAATATAGTAGTATAGATATCAATATGTTTTAGTTAAACACCAATATTTTATAGTTATTCTTCTCTATCACTTAAGATCGTCTTTTCACAGGAATTAGTCATGTACGCCTTTACTTATAAGGACAAATGATACAAACACATACTAGTATTCCTCTTTATCTGGCACTTGTATAAACAATACTATGCTATAAAGTGTCTCTAAAAAATATTTGTTTGTATATTCTGTCATTATTACAACAGAATGAATGTTTTAGAGAAATTTCATCAAGCGACTTTGATTTTCAATTTCAGAACATGTGCCTGGATATTCACTGCGAAGCGGAATAAATGTATCACAACCTATCTTGCAGTCTTGTCCACCGAATGGTTAACGAAAACAATTACGAAATGAATCTTATTATATCTCCCGTTGATGAAAAAGATTTACCTCCAATTGATATCTAATTAATAAGTATTGAAGAGTCATTGACAGACATTATTAGGCACAGCAATTTGGATCGTTTTGTATGTAGGATTTTCATATTTGATTCCATCTGAATCAGATAAGTTTTACATAGCAGTCGTGATCGAACCTTCTTTTGACTACCTTCACAATATTGATCAAATGATCGAGCATTTACTAGAAATATTCAGCAGCTACCATCTGTTTGAAATTCCAATTTGGTACCATTTGAAAATAATATAAATGTGTCATTAACACCTGTAGGACAAAGCTTTCATAGTTATGGTAGCAAGTTATTTGAAAAACATTGCGATAATCGTTTTTTTGTTAATCCAATGGATGGGAAAGAGATGAAGTTATATCAATGTATCAGCATGGTGCCTTACAGACATGATCAACAGCACCCGTATTGTTCAAGTAGCCATATGATGGCTATAGTAGCTGACTGGTACCGTTGTCCCAAAGTGAAAATAAATTCAGCAGATGCAAGACTTCATGTATCAAATTTTTCGGTATGTCTTGTGGATTATCAAACGTGCATAGCCTCAGACTATTTCAAAGAGTCCTTAGACAAACACAGTGTTTTGATATGCTTAGAACAGTATTTATAAGGCTACTAAAGTTATCAAAAGCAATCTACCTGCATCTGATGATAACTTGATGGCGTCTTTTTCCCTAGTTTGTTTTTCTTTTTCGTCCTTCGGTTCATTATCATCAATCTTTACTTTTCTTGCAAGTAAATCGTGCAGTCGAAGTGCTGATGTCAATATCATAGTTCTGGCAGTGTTTCTTTTTTTGGCAAGTACAGCTCGCGTTGTATCTCGATCAGCTTTTTGTCTTGAGTCAAACCATGTGTATTTCGGTTGGTATGTTAGTACATGTTTGCTGGCTTTCTGTTGTTTGCTGGATAAGTTTATCTTTTTTTAAATGTTTCATTCATTTAAGTCTTTCTGCATAATGAAATTGAAAGTCATCTCCAGGGTTTTATATCGATTGATAGTGAATTTGATTATATGTTCATCATTGGTAGCTATCAACGTAACCTTAAGTTATGTAACAAGTAATGGAGACAACCTGGGCTATTCTATTCACACCTGCTATATCACTAACTCCGATATGATTCTGTAAACTTTTGCTCTGCCTGTGGGATTGTTGATAAGTTTTAATATGTTAATGTTTGCGGCCATGGTGTGTAGAATTCCTAAAAGGGTAGAAATTCAAGTGTGGAATGATGATAAAAAAATTGAAACATATTTCCGGCTTTCTAATATTATTGGCGCAACATGGATGTTTGCATTTTTGGCGCAGTTCACTGGATTTCAGTTGTGTAATATTGTGCATACTGTTTTAAATGATTGTCTAGGGTTTTTTCTTTACTTAGCCTTTGGACAATCACTTACGACAAAACACATTTATAAGAAAGAATCCAAGCATTCAACCCAAACTGATTCTCAGAAATGAAACGTATAAAGGATAAACATACGCTCTTTAAGGAATGGTATGGTGGCATATTTCCGACACGTACATGCAAGATAAATTATGTCAACATGCAAGAAAATAATGTCTACATGCAAGATAACTATGTCAACATGCAATTTAATTATGTTATGTTATGCAAGTTTCGACTCCTTTAAGAGAATCTGATTTTTATATTGGTAAAATAACTTACTTACGCCCGTATCTGACATCATAGATGCAAGATGCAACATAATTATAAAATCTATGATGCGATGCTTCCTTTGTTGTTGAAATCAGATTTTCCAAAAAAATCGTGTTAAATCATTTTGACGTACATTATTGAATTAGATTCATAAGGTAGAGATTTTACACAATTCCTTCTTTGAAATCATATAATAAATATTTCTTAATAATAGTAATAAAGATTTCTCAATGTAAAATAAATGCTTTTTTCTTCATTAATATGGGAATTAATAATTACAATACCCGTCTTAAAATCAAGTGTCTTGAAGGGGAAAAGGAAATGATCGACGAAGGCTTTGTGATTCTCGACTTTAGACACAATCGTCTATTCAAAGAGGCATACCTTATATAAATTGTATTTTTTTCTACAGGAAATTTAAATAGATTTTGTTTATTATCATGTTGTTTGTAATAATTAGTTACATTCAAATCAAGTGCAAAAATCAAACAAATGTTGATTCCTGCTTTTAAAAAATTCGTTGTTTACCGGTATTTTTTATGTGTAATTAAAAAGCATGACATGCGCAAAATGACATATTTTTCCGTGAGGGGTGGGGTGGGACGAAATGATAATTGTGTTTGCCGGGAGAATGGGGTCCATGGCCTATTTTCGGTTATTTCAATATATATGTGAATTGAAAAAGTTAGGCATGCCTTAACACACCACCACCCCCCACCCCCCCCCCCCCCCCCCATCGGCGCATGCATAAAAACTGTTTTGCTTTAGATGTTCATATTTGTATTTTGTGAAAGTATATTTTGTTAAACATGACCAAAAAGATTTGATTTATAGAACGTACGTATTTTTCTCTTAATGTATAGAACTATATTTAAGTGTTATTTTGTGTGTAATATTCAACATCTATGTATGACTGAAAATTCAATTTGAATTTTAGAATTTTAAATGTTTATGAATAGAAATATGCACTGATTATTGGTCTGATTCTAATAGTTGACCAAAATTTGAGTGTCAGTTGTCACAGTTTTAGCTCACCGAGGCGAAGTCAAGGGGAGCTTATGCTATACCATCGGCGTCGGCGTCCGGACCTGGTTAAAGTTTTCGTTGCAGGTCCTGTATCTAAGTTATTACTTGTCTTATCTTTACCAAACTTGCATGGATGATGCATCTGGACCTACTTATGGAGTTGAAAGACTTGGATGCTGAATATGGGTTCTAAATTTCAGATGCTGGATGAGGTTAAGGTTTTTGGAGCAGGTTAAAGTTTTTGTTGCAGGTGCCTTCTGATGATTATATCTTAGTTACTAAATGTCTTAACTGCACCAAACTTGCATGAATGGTGCGTCTTATGATACTGTTGCTCCAGACAGGCTTGAATGCTGAATCTGAGCCATAGGTTTCGGATGCTGGAGGAGGTTAAGGTTTTTAGAGCTGGTTAAATTTTTTGTTGCAGGTGCCTTCTGATGATCATATCTTAGTTACTACTGGTCCAAACTTCACTAAACTTGCATGTGTGGTGCTTCTTATGATACTGATGATCTAGACAGGCTTGAATGCTGAATCCGGGCCATAGGTCGCGGATGCTGGAGGAGGTTAAGGTTTTTAGAGCTGGTTAAAGTTTTTGAAACAGGTGCCCTTTGATGATGATATCTTAGTTATTACTGGTCCTAAGTTCACCAAACTTGCATGGACGATGCGTCTTATGATACTGATGCACCTGACAGGCTTGGATACTGAATCTGAGCCATAGGTCGCGGATGCTGGATGAGGTTTAATTTTTTGGAACAGGCTACATGTTTTATAGATAATAGCTTGCATAGTTGATTTAACTATATTATAAATGAAACAAAGAGGTAGCTTCAGATGCAGAGCCTAATCTCCATTATCAAGGATGCTAAAAAAATCTCTTACCCCACTCAAACCTGCTTGATAGGTGTGTTTGTTGTAAAATGATATAACATGATTCCTATGATATAGTTTTGTATTATATGATACACTATTGATTAATATGATACAATATAATATCATACGTTATATTGTAAAAAGTTATATGATATGATATGATATTGTATCAATTTTGTTTTATATTTAATGACATAATATTGTATCATGATATTGTTATCTATAGTATTGTATATTATGACACCATATTGTATAATATGATATTGTTATATATATCATATGATACAAATACACATCATATGATATAAAGTTTTTTTTATATTATCACATGATAATGTTACATACATGTATGATATTGTAATATATGATATTCTATCGTATTTTACGATATTGTATATCATATAATATTGTATCATACGATATTGTATAATGTGATATTGGTTTCTATAATATATAATTATATCACATGAAATTGTATTATATGATATTGTTATATTATATAATACCATATCATACAATAATGTATAATAAGATATTGGTTTTTATATTTATGATAATATTCACATTCCACATATTTTTTTTATTGTAAAGTGTGTTGAAAGCTACGGCAGTTATAACACTGTAATGCACACAGGGTACTCAAAAGTTACATGACGAGTTTTATATTAGCGTCACAAACATTGAACGCTGTTAACTGCAACGTCACAAGCAAAAATCAAAGTTCACGCTTGCGGTTGTTACTGTGGCTCTTCCATTAATATGAACTTACCCTTAGGATAAAATAGGAATTTTATAGGGGCATGGTCACGATTTTGGTCAAATTTTCTTTTTCTGTTTTTATTATTTGCAATGCTTTAGAAATGCAATTCTAATGATTAAATGAAATTTGAGAGTCAGTCTTCAAGTTTTAAGCAAGATACAGAGCTCACAAATCTGTGTCATGTAAACAAGGGTCGTGCCCTGTTTTTGTTTACATAGGTTCAATATATCAATAGAAAACTTGAAGCTAATTTTCTACTTCCTAATCATAAAAGCATAGATAAACAATTCCTTACGTTTAACACATTCATTTTAGGTCTAAAATTTTCACTTCAACGTTCAAAATGTAAACAAAAGCTTGGTTTACATGGCAAAAAATTGTTATGGCATTGAATCATGATTTTTTGAAGTATACACTCTCATAACTGCAGCGGTGTGTGCATACAAATTGAAAATTTGTATGCACACACCGCTGCAGTTATGAGAGTGTATACTTAAAAAAATCATGATTTAATGCTTATATTTACATTTTTTTTTAACTTCTTGCCTTGTCTGCAAATGTGATTCATACCTTAAGATTCCTATCTTATCCTAAGGGTAAGTTAATATTAATGGAAGAGCCACAGTAACAGCCACAAGTGTGAACTTTGATTTTTGCTTGTGACGTTGCAGTTTACACCGTTCAACGTTTGTGACGTCATAATAAAACTCGTCAATTTGACCTTTGACTACTTGTTGCATTTAGAGGTATTTGAAAATCACAGAATTTAATGGAAAAACACAGTAGAATGTAAATATTAAATGTATTAATCTCTGTAACTCGCTTAAAACTCAACAAACTACACTCAAATGTTGTTTGCTTCACTGCCTCACTGAAGCATTGTAAACATTTTAATCGGAAAAACAATTTTGGACCAAAATCGTGACCAAGCCCCTCTAAGGTATAAATTACATTTGCAGACAAGGCATGAAGCTAAAATAATGTAAATATAAGCATTAAATCATGATTTCTTTTTAAGTATCCAGTCTCATAACTGCAGCGATGTTTGCATACAAATTTTCATAACGCGCTAATGCGCGTTACTCAATACACCGCTGCAGTTATGAGACTGTACATGTATACAAATGTACTTAAAAAATCATGTTTCAATGCTATAATATCACATGGAATTGTATTATATGATATTGTAATATATTATTGTATCATATAATACAATATGCATTATATAATATTCTATTGTATAATATTTTACCATATCACATGATATTGTATCATTTGATATGATATAATGTTGTATCAAATTATATTGTTATGATACAATATCATATTATGTATCAAATATGATACAGTATCATACAATACAATATCAAATGTATTACGTAATATAATATTGTATCTTATCATACTATATTGAATTTTATATAAGGAATTGTATTATGTTTTAAGATACAGTTATTTGTAACACAATACAATGTCATATCATACATTACAATATTATATCTCATCATTGTTTATTACAGTATTTTATTGTAATATATGATATATATTGTAAGTATGATAGGATGAATATTGTATTTTATATTATTGTATTGAAAAACATATTATCTTATAATACCATATTGTATCAAAACAGAATCCATGAATATCCATTATCATAAAGTATGATTTTCATATAATTTGATAAAAGTGATCTCATAAAGGTGATGCTTCGTCTCGGTGAGCTTTGTAATCTGTGATTACCTATGTTTTGTTATGTAAACAAAGCTCTGGTCATGTTTTTGTTTACATTTTAAGCGTTAAAACAATGCCCTGTTTAGATCTTAAATGAATGTGTTTATAACGATTTAGCAGAGAAAAAAATTCTTCTTGAAAAATAACTTTCCTGTATATCGAATTATTGTAAAAAAAAGAACATGGTACGAGCATTGTTTACATAACAAAGAAACGCAAGATCTGTATCTTACTTATAACTCTACAACTGGCACTCAAATATTTTTTTGATTCCTAGTAATTCATTACTAAAGAATTGTGAAAAATAAAATTTGACCAAAATCTTGACCTTGCCCTTTAAACAGAAAAATGTTTTAATTCCATATAAACACTCAGGGATGTCAAAATTAATATTTTTTTCTAATGGTTTGTGAAATTATAAGACCAATTGCTCATTTAAACATTTCATTTGTATTAGATCATAGAGCACATGCATATTGCGTTTTTATAACAAATAATGTTTACACTATTTTGTATATATTTATCATACACCACTCGTGTTTTATCCAAGAATGTGTGAATATCTTTTTAACCACCAGACTTACTAAGAATTTATTTCAATGTTCTTTCAATATAAAATTGACTTTTTTTTTTTATAATAAAGTGTTTAAATAAGGCTTTTGCCAAGTGTACCTGCTTTGAGTTCAAGGATCTTGAGAAGAATTGCTGTTTGACAAACTGAACCCGTTGAGGTTATCACTAAAAAAACTTACATATTTATAGATATAAATATATGATTCACCACGTTTATATCAGACACAGATAAAAAGTTAAATAACAAAAATCGAAACAAATGAAACTTTGCTAGTTGCTTTATAAAAAAGAAAGATTTTATTGACCACTAGACTTTAACCTGTGCACGAACAGGTTGATGGAGTAAAAAAGAACAAGAACTTGACAAAAGGATTTAAAGTATTGCCTTTATTACCATCCTTTCTCTGCAAAAAAATTACATTAGACTTTATGGGCATAAAACAGGGAAATAAGAGCTTTTTCCTCTTGGTTAATCGGTCTTCATTCCCCTATGCCCCCCGTTTATTCCCATAATATGGTTTAAAATGTTAAATGTTTGTTCGTATGTGGGAACTATAGAATCATTTAATTTCTGGGTGGTGGGGGGGGGGGCATTATTCGTGGGTTGTGGGATTTTTGCTTATCCGTAAGGATGTATTTTTGTGGTTGCGTCGGTTTACAGCTTCAGTAGTAAAACTAAATCTTTCATATAAAGTTTTCGTCAAGGAAGTAAGATTGTGGGTGAGGGCTACCGACGAATACCACGAAAATTGAGTCTCCACGAAATCTAATGATTCCATTAAGTTTTCTTCTTTTTCGATTGCTTTAAGTCACAGTGTAAGGCATAATTATTCAAACTAAAAATTTTCACTACAATTGTCCGGCATTGTTTCATTTGTATGCATACACAATTAAGTTTTTTTAACCCACCCCCACAAAAAGCCCATCTAAACACATTTCATGTTTGTGATTGCGCCAACGCAAGTAGTATTTTAGCAAAATGAGGTGGTATACAGGGATTTATTTCATGTTTTGAGTGTATATTTTACCACTAGTATTTGTTTTAAACAAAAGAAAAACTTTTTTTTCATTGATGTAACCACTCTAAACCCATCCCACCCGCAAATCCAAAGCTTACGCATGCATATAAAGACACCGCTAGTGTGATGTCCTAGCTATATTCCTATAGTCTTCATTTGTTCTATCAGATTCTTTTTATCTTTTAAAATAACTTGATGAGGAGCAAATCCTTTGTAAAACACAAACCTCTTTATAACCGTATAACGTGGATCCACTCCATTTAGTAAAACCTATTTGATAAACAAGTTTTTAAAATTTTGCAAATGATTAAAGACAAAAATGTTAAATAAGTGAAAAATGTAAAATGTGTTGAGTTATTTACTTTCTCTCCCTGCTAGATCTTTTATCCAATACTCATATCAAATAAATATACATTAAATTCGAGTCTAAAAGTTGATCTCAAGTATATGTTGTTGGTAGTGATAACAGGACTGGTCAATAATTCGGCATATGACCGAAGTGCGAATAATGCTTATTTTATCAAATATCAATAATAAATTATAAACTAGCAAAACATTTGTAATTATATTAATATATATGGATACTTACATTTCAGGGTTACTTGTTCAACATTATATGACCTCTTAACGTCAATATTTAACCATCGAAATATTCATCCTATTGGTTGGAGTGGAAGAATTTCACAAAAGTTGGAGAACGACGAGTTGAAAAGGTAAGATTACTTGAACAAAATAGGTAAATCAGCAAAGTATACATTTGTATTACATTTCGGTATTTAAGTTAATCTTCCATCAATGAAAATCTATTTCGAAAAGTTTAAAATCATTAACTACACTCTTTAAAGAAGAAACACACTTTCATTCTATTGTTAAATGCCAGGAAGACACTTAGAACCAGACATCTTTCAGAAAATCAATCAAATTTATTTTATGTTTGTTGACACCTAGTATTTAAGAACCCTCTTTTTTTCATATGCTAAAACAAACCCCAAATTGCATGAAATCAAATTGTAAATTGTATAGTTAATCATTTATCTGAATTCGATGAAATAATTATTAATACAACACCATCAAATGCGTACTAAATCAAACTGTAAATTGTATAATTAATCATTTATCTGAATTAGATGAAAGCGTACTAAGCCACATGTATGTATGTATGTATGTATATATAAATATATATATATATATATATATATATATATATATATATATATATATATATATATATATATATATATATATATATATATTAGCGTCTGTATGGAACCTAAAATTCTGATATCATATCATATATATTTGATAAAACAAAGGGAAAAATATATTTGGATAAAGAAGTGTTTAATTAAGTTTGGTACTGGGTCAGGAAGGTCATTTCAAACTAACTCCATGTCAAACAATTTCACCATAGATGGGTGCCAAAGACGTAGAAAGGATCTTACTTCAACCAATTTGCCTGCTAATTTTACACTTAGTGAAATGAAAAAATTCTCCTAGGTATACAGTTAACAGAAAAAGTGCTATTTTTAAAACGTAAAGGGACAATCTTGCAGGTTTTCTGCTTATTTTATATTGATTAATAAAATAATGATGGTCTTAAAGGTGTTGAAATATAAGACATATTAATCACAGTACTCGTGTTTCAGTCAAGTAAACGCGCCATGTTCTGAAAAAGTTACAATATAAAGAAGGGACTTTCCATAACAAATCAGATTTTATGATTTTTTGCAAAATGGTAAGTTTTTTTTTTTTTAGAAATTGAGCAGAAAGATGGCAATGTGTATTTGCTACCTTTCAATATAAAGCTTAATCTATTTCATATTTCTGGTATCTTTGTAATTTAATCAATGCAAGGTTGAAAACATTTTTTATCTCATCTTGGGTAAAATTTTGATTTTGTACCTGTTATCCTTGTAATGCACTTCTTTTTGCATTCTCGGATGTATTAAATTACACTTTAAATGGGCATGGTCGCGATTTTGGTCAAAAATTATTTTTTCGATTTTAATGTTTACAATTCTTCAGTAAGACACTTTTAATAAGCAACCAAAATTTGATTGTCATTTGTTGAGTTATAAGCGAGTTACAGAGCTTACAATTCTTCACTAGGTAAACAAGGCTTTTGTTAATCGTTAGTAACTGTTTATTTATGCTTAAAATAAATAAGAAGATAGAAAAATCAGCTTGAAAAAGATTTTTCACTGGTATATTGAACCTATGTAATTAAACAAAAACAGGACACGAGCCTTGTTTACATGACGAAGAATTGTGCGCCCTGTATGTTGTTTAAAACTCATCGACTGGCACCTAAATTTCATTTGATAATTCGAAATACATTCCTAAAGCATTGTAAATAATAAAAACAGAAAAATAAAATTTGACCAAAATCGTGACCATGCCACTTTAAGTGGTAATTTGTAGAACAGCCGAGCCTTACTTTAACTGAAAATGGTTTTCCAGTTGAATAATTTCGTTAGCCTGCTCAGTCTAACATTTCTTAATTGGACAACCAATCACTCCCTGTGGTCGACGAGAATTTTGTCGAATAGACTTGGTGCAGTATGTTTGACAAGATATAAGTTTCCTGCCTAATTTAAAGCACTTCCTATACACAATCACAGTTGTATCAGGGATGGTTATACTAAGTATATAGGTCTCCGTCTGTGTTGTCTGTTTCATATTCGTTGCTCTTATACAATTTTGCGGTCATTTTTTCAAGTAAACATAAATTAAGTTGAGATAAATAACTTAGAATTGCCTACTTATCATTACCATATCAATATTAGAGTTAGTATTTAACCTCAAATACCTGTTTTACAAACTTTTAAACTTGTTATTTTATATACAAAAAAGATCATGTTGACTGGATTGAATTCAAGACAATAGTGATTAGTTGTTTGTAATATCCACTTTTCTTAATCGTGTTCACTCAATTTCTGCATGAACATTACTGATCCGAATTGAACGATATATACTGACTTAAATAAATGAGAATGGGGTATCATTTTTCTATATACGGGGGACTTAATCTTATCTAAAAAAAATCTAGTTTTCGTTTTAGCTAGATTTTACACCATGCATTAGATGAAAAGAAAAAATCGAAACAGTTTAAAAAGAAAATTTTAAATGACTTTGGTCTCACATAATTTAATCTAAACCCATTTGTTAAATAATTCAAAAATTCCTAGAGTAGCTTTTCTTACTGGATGTACGGTAGATTATTTGCGATTCCATCAACCCTAACTGGTGAATGCCTTAACTCCCAAATTTCTTAACCCCACAAACTGTTAAACTAGTCTTGTGGTATGGGTGCTTAAATTCGCACTTGCCCAACTCTTTTAAAAGAGACATATCCTGATTGGCGAGACAAACGTTTGCTGAAATATAACATGTGCCTACGTGGGTGTGCCGACATTGTACAATTCAACATCGAGTTCTGCCCACATTAAATACGCACTTCCGAACATCAACATGAATTGCAAAAAAGTATAAAGCGTACCATTTATTCATGAAACGCCAAATTTACAAAATGACTTAATCATAGTTTCGCTGCTGATAAACTAGGGTTTTTGATTTATAACTATAGTTACCGAACCGTGAATGATTCCTTAACTATAATTTTCATCTGTGAAACTATATTTGATGGCTGTAAACTATAGTTAGCAAATGATTATCTAAATGTTTATATATGTAATAAAATGTTAACAAAATAATTTGCCTATAAATATAGATCCATACCTGTAAATTATAATTAACATTCGTTAAGTATAGTAAAGGATTGTTCATCATAGTTTTACAAATCGTGGAAATACATTATCTGAGTTGTTAACAGCAGCTTACAAAATTGTGAAACCGTATTTATCAGATAAACTATGTTATGCAGTGGCAATGATTATTTTCAGTGTTTAAACTTGTGAAAGAGAGATTATTGTGTTAACTATAGTTTACAGAACTAGAGATTACGGTTCGTAAACGATACTTTACGGCCGCAAAAAGGAGGGTTTTTTTTATTATGAAACTAAGTTAGCTCATTTTTATGAATTTATTCGCTCTATTAAACATTGAAACCGGGGGTAAATGGCTGACCGCACCCAAATAGTCACCCTTGGCTTAGAATTTACTTCTGTCCGTGACTTATATTGATCCGTTGCAACAGTAAACCAAATTGCTTATCAAATTGCCTCCATCTAACTGATTTCCTTACTTTTATTCTAATATCATGCAAGTATTTCAGCAAATAATGGTTTTGTTATTGTGCATAGTATTAAATTAAGACTGCATCTGCGCACTTTTAATTTATCAAACTTTATTACTATTATTGTTTATTATTATTTATTTATTATTATTAGTCTTGGACTTTAAACATAGCTAACCTCATTATTATGATTTTTAGTAAAATATTAAATCAATGCATTATTTTCTCACTAATTAACAAAACACCATAGCGACCCAGACTAAACTGCATTGAATTTAATGGAGTGGAATTCTATCCTCTACATGTATACATGCGACTGTTGCAAATGAAATACCTGTCGTAGGAGCATAATTCATGCCGTCAGGACCCCCCAGGACTGCATCACGATGAAGCACGTCTGGTGCCGTGACCACAGAATCTTTGACTTCCGATAAACACTCTGGATGCGGATGAAGTACCATTCGTCATTCTAAACCGCTTACCCTTATCCTGTTCTTTTAACCACTGGTATGTTCCGATATGTTTGCTCTAAAATATGACATTATTCATACCTAACACTTATTTAATCATTGATAATCAATTTAAGGCTAACTTAGATCTAATCCTTTTTCTCAATAAAACTGTTGCAAAGTTACACGCAATGAATTATAATTACAACTAGACACGATCTCGTTGCGAGCAACGAGGAGGTCTTCCGTCCGATTTTCAGAAGAGAAAATAAAATTGCCGTTGATATTCGTTAACGAAACATATCAGGAAATGCGGAGGGGGGGGGGATCTAAAGTGCGATTGGTAAAGGATTATATACCCCTTTGGATCTTGAATTTGAAGGGGCAGCCCCTTTTTCTTGATGTCAAAAGAAAGCTCCTGTCATGTCAAACACATTTTGTTCAACAAGTATTTAGAAATTATATACCGTGCTCGAGATATCTGGAAAAGATCATTTTAGGGGCTGACCCTAAAACTCCTTTTAGGGATCGGTAAACAAAATAAATGATGGTGACATATTGTTAAGCACATTATTTTTGAGCATGTTTTGTTCAATTTTACTTTTCACAACTTGTCTCCATGTTGACATATTGAAGATTGAAATTTCTGACTTCTGGCCCCTTATAAAATCCCTAATTTCGTAACAAATGAGTAAACAATTGTCATTTATAGGTTTATAATATTTTCATGAACATAATTATTTCTATGTTTTACAAAATTTTTCACAGTTAAAAGTTATTGAAAGATGTCTAGCCCCTTAAAATTCCTAATTACGTAACATATGAGAAAACTTTTATCATAAATGGATACATAACTTAAAGATTAACATTTTTGCTTCTTAACATATTACAAAATATTTCTTAATAAAGTGCTATGAATGAAAAACTTCAGAGCCCTTTTGGCCCCTAAATTGAGGGACCAGACCCTTTTTCTTGATGTCAAATAAAAGGTATTTTGATATTTTGTTCAACAAGTGTTAAGAAATTCGTTACCGTTCTTGAGCTATCTGGAAAAGAACGTTTTAATGGCCGACCCTTATATCCTTATTGGGGCCACGGAACGAAATTTTGATAGTTGAATATTGTTTAGATAAGCATTCTAAGCATCTTTTATTCTATATTGCTTTTCAAAATATTTGTCCTTTTTAGGATATAAGTGATCGATATTTTGGACTTCAAGCCCCTTAAAACCCTTAATTGCGTAATGCATGAAATTTGTTTCATAATGCATAGTAAATTACCTATAAGATGAACATTTTTGCTTCTTAAACATATTACAAAATATTTCTCAGTAAAGTGCTATGGATGAAAGATTTCAGAGACCTTTAAGTCCCTAATTTGAGGGGCCAGCCCCTTTTTCTTGATGTCAAATGAAATGTCTCTTAAAATTAAACATATTTTGTTCCACAACTGTTAAGAAATTCGTTACCGTCCTTGGGCTATCTGGAAAAGAACGTTTTAGGGGCCGACCCCTTATCTCCTTTTTGGGGCCATTGAACGAAATTTTGATGGTTGAATATTGTTTAAATAAGCATTCTAAGCATCTTTTATTCTATATTGCTTTTCAAAATATTTGTCCTTTTTTGTGATATATGTGACCGATATTTTGGACTTCTGGCCCCTTAAAATCTCTTATTACGTAACGCATGAATTTTTTTTTACAATGTTTAGTTGAATAACTGTAATATAAACATGTTTGCTTCTTAAACATATTACAAAATATTTCATAGTAAAGTGCTATGTAAGAAAGACTTAAGAGACCTTGTGGCCCCAAATTTGAGGGGCCAGCCCCTTTTTCTTGATATCAAATAAAAGGTAATTTAAATATCAACACATTTTATTCAACAAGTGTTTAGAAATTCGTTACCGTTCTTGAGATATATGGGAAAGAACGTTTTAGGGGCCGATCCCTTATCTCCTACTGCATTTCTAAATATTTTTTCTTTCCATGTTATGGGTGATCACAATTCTGGACTTTTGGCCCCTAAAAACCCCAAATTACGCAACACATGCTAAAATTATTACATTGCTTGGATACATAACTGTAAGATAAAAATATTTGTTTCTATAACTTTCCACAAAATATCCCTCAGTAAAGGGCTACAGATGGAAGACTTTAGAGCCCTTTGGTCCCCTAATTTGATGCACCAGCCCCTTTTTCTTGATATCAAATAAAAGGTCTTGTAAATATAAACTTTTTTTAAATCACATGTGTTAACAATATAATTTTTCAGAAAAGAGATAAACTAAGAAAACCATGAAAAATTACGATGTTTTTAAGTCTCAATTTTCGGGACCAGGCGAGCTTTAACGCCTTTTGAGTATGACCTATATGAATGCCAAATAGCATATCTACAATTTCTTGTCTACAATCCCTGAAAGTTTGAACTCAATATCTTTTACCGTTTAGGAGGAGATTCCTAGACAAGCCGACCCTCTGAAAATTGCTTAAACGTCATTTTCTCAAGAACGGAACTGACGTCATCAAAATAAAGAAATGTATATTAAGTTCGGATGAATATCTATTAGATCTGAAAGTTTCATGAAAATCGGCTGAGCCATTTCCGAAAAATCGCCTGCACAAATTTTGTAAGAAAAAAATAATAATAGGGAAAAAGAAACCGAACGAAAACAATAAGGTCTTCCGCTGGAAAAAGGAAGACCTTTATGATACTTTTTTGTGTTTGATCTATTGTGTCACGATCTAAATTGACAATTACAACATCTAGCGAATTGAGTATATCTGCGTTAATTTCGCATCTTATTTTAATTATCGTTTTCATTATTCATTTCAACTTTAAGACATTGAGTTCATCAATATTACATACTATATGGTCGAAATCTTAGCAATATTTGAGGCATGCCGCAAAATGCAAAGCCAGTTAAACAGTAGTAAAGTCTCTGCAGAGCGTGCATTCTCGCTATGGAGAGCAACAGCTGTTACTTATCCATTTTATCTATTGCTATTTTGTCCATATTAATTATCAGAATGAATAAAAATATGGAATGGGAATTTCATTATTTGTCTAAATTTAGCTATACAAATAAATTTCTGTATAAATACAAGGTTTTTGAAAACGCAATTGTTTTCTTATTTTTTCTTGTTTATAAAATCAATAGTTTTAATATAATTGTTAAACCACGCAACAAAATTAGGTATGTTATCTACGATAATTAAAGGAAAAAGATTTACCGGATTGAAGTCGTTAAATGTTGAATGAGGACGTTTCCATTTCATTATCTTTTTAAAAGTTTTAATTATATTAACAATAAAAAAATCATTATGTGATGTAGGCGATTGATAAAAACGTGCACTGTTAATAACAATTCATTTCGAAGAGGTTACAGACAATTTTTTACTTTATCTAAATTCAGAATTGTTTGCAAACCGACCAAATGCTGCCTCGTAAAAGAAATCATTATTATAATACAGTAAAACTCGTTTATAGCGAATTCCTAGGTACCAATAGATATACTTCGTGATATCAGTTATTCGTTATATCCGTAAAAGTGATGTATATCTATATTCTTCAAAATGGGCAGGTATATGTCAGTTTGAGAGTTACTGCAATGGTTGTGCTTATTTTATATGTAGTTATCTATGCAATGTGTATCGTTGCGATCCTCTCATATTGTAATATTAATTAACGGTATTCCACCTTTATCTTAAACGTCCGTGTAGTGAGCGGCCAGCGCTCTGGGATCCGTTCGTCATCGAAAGAAAGATTTTTACCTTGCCTAGATAACCGAGTGGTTAGAGCAATGGCCGCTCACTGCTAGGAGAGTAGGTTCCAAAGGTCGCAGGTTCAAGCCCCGGCCTGCGCGGAGGTGGAGCTCTGATATTGTGAATTTCCCTGTCTGTATGTATATATACATATCATTCACTATGAACAGGTAAATGTCGGTTTGAGAGTTATTGCAATGTTTGCACTTTTGAGCTGAAAAATCAAGTGAGCTTTTCTGATAACATTTTCTCTGTCTTCCGTCTGTCTGAGTGTCCGTCTGAAAACTTTTTACATTTTCAACATCTTCTCCAGAACCACTGGGATAATTTTAACCAAATTAAGCACTAAGCACCCTTAACCTAAAGAAAATCAGATTTGTGTAAATTAAGGACCTTTTCCAAGGGGAGATATTTGGAAACTAATGAACTTCCTTGTGAAATTATCAAAAATCTTCTTCTCAAAAACCATTCGGTAAGGAAAGCTGAAACTTAAATGGAAGCATTCTGAAATAATGTAGATTCAAAGTTGTAAAAATCATGATCCCTAAGGGGTAGGGTGGGGCAACAATTGGGTCGAATTTTTACATATGAATTAATAGAGTAATTCTCTTAAAATCTTCTTTTCAAAAACCCATCAGCCAGGAAACTTGAAACTTACAATGAATGTAAATAAAATTACGCTTAAAACAACTTTCTCTCTCTCTCTCTCTCTCTCTCTCTCTCTCTCTCTCTCTCTCTGTCTCTCTCTCTCTCTCTCTCTCTCTCTCTCTCTCTCTCTCTCTCTCTCTCTCTCTCTCTCTTCCTCTCATAACGATCATTAAAAGTAAAAAGAGAATATTTGGATCGACGACACTTATTAATCAAGAAACCCATTTTGTAAGATAGAAAAAAGGTTATACGGTTCGACGAAGTAGTTTGCAATTTAGAGGTTTTCTTCTGTCTTAAATAAGTGTGACAAACCCCAGGTTATGCCGTTTTCTACCCTGAGTTTGCTAATCACTATACACAGGAAATAACCGCGACTTTAACTTAATATGCACAAGAAGAGAAATGAGTACATAAATAGTTTGCGATTTATTTTTTTGAAAAGTAATTCTAGTTGTACGCAATTAATAACATGTACAGTTTCGTGATGCAAAATAATTTTATGTACCTCCTTCCATTTCTTGTAAAGAATAACATCTTTAACTAGAACTTATTTTGTCTTTACAAAAAGTAAGGGCTTTTCGACATCCCCTTTCCCCTTTTTGATTGAAAATGTCAAGTAAAATCATATTTTTTTTATTTACAAATTTTTCACCGGCTTGGTATAAATTGTTGCCTAAATATAAACTTATGAGTAATGCAATGTCACTGAAAAGATAACTTCAGAACTTTAAAATTAGATATACTTTTAATTTCTAAAAGAATATTTCCAAAAAATCATAAAAAAAGTAAGTATTCATTTCTCGAATAGAAAACATGGTATGCCTAGAGTATTTATGTTTCACATTCATTGAGCAAAGCGAGATAACTCTTTTTAAAACATTTTTTTCAACTTTTAAAAAGTTGCAATATTCACGCCCATGATACTCCTATAAGAAGTCAAAAAGTTACCCTACGGACCCTAATTTTTAAACTGAACTCTTTACTCAAAACTAAAAACCGAAAAGATTTAAAAAATCGGATGAAAAATAAAAAAGATACAGTAATGGACTGTTTTCAACTTTGACCCCTCTAGATCCCTTTTTTTCAAAATTTTAATCCCTAAACCTTTTCCGGTCGGCGTATTAGGCCCTTCAGTATAAAAATTAAATATGAAAATATTTTCGTGAAAACTGTTTGACAAAAACGAGGCACGCGTGAATTCAGTTTAACCATAAAACACCCATAGACGATTTTTAATCAACTTAAAAAACCGGAAGTTCTCAATGGTTTCAAACGAAACTTTAAATGTATGATAATTAAGACAATTTTAACATTTTCCATTCCTCATTTAACAAATTTGGTGGTTATTTCAATTTTTACTTTTTTCATCCCCCCTTTTTTCATAGTTTGAAGTCTAATATCTCGAAAACAGTAAGAGATAAAAAAAAAGTTGTCGCTTACGATTTTGTTAATCATACTATGAAATATCTAAATCCAAAATTTCTTAGTTTATAATCAAAAAATTAAATAGATACAATGGTCCTTTTATTACTTTGTAATATATCAAGCTTATATGAGTATGTATTATCACTTGCACAGAAAACCTTGCTCATTAACAAGTTGATTAAAATCTTTAGATATCTAAAAATACGAATGTAAATAATTTTGATACATGCAAATGTGTACTTTCTGTTTTCTATAATATGATTGCAAACTGGCTGAAAGTTTGTTGAAACTCGATCGTACGGATAAACATGTAGATTGGCAAAAGCATTTCAATAATTTTATCAACCCGGTGTGCAGTTTGCAAAGATAAAACAGAAAATTTTAAACACTTCTTCACAATTTGATAAGATTCAAGAAAAAAAAACTCGACTGACAAACCTATGAATTTTGAATAGGCTACGTCAATTTTTATTAGTTTGTAAAAATGCATCGTCAAGTTACTTAATGAAATAGGATCAATTAATGATTTTAAACATACGTTATAAATTTTTAAACAATTAAATATAATTATCCTCTGTTGTTTTATATAGTTCCATTAATAATATGATACTTGTATAGTACCTTGTAGCTGTCAATTATTCTTTATTCGAGGGAGATAACCTGCGTTTCAGTCCGATACTTTCTTCATGTGTATATGATTGTTAAGATCGCGGATGTTGATTCGCTGAACGACCCTACCACGGGGCTACGCGGTTTTACTTGAGACACCTGTCTAAAACCGCGTTGCAATTTGGACAGCGGGGTGCGCGGAAAATACTGGATCCGCGTTGACGGTACTGTATGTGAAAGCATCCAGAAGTGTAGGTTAAAAAATTACCCCAAGTTGTAGGCTGGGGCCAAAGTGGAGGGTTACAAGGGATTTTAATTGGAAAATCTTTAATATTCTCTTTCTTAGAAACTGATCAGCCCGGAAAGTCATAACTTTTGTGAAGGCTCCTAATGTAGTGTAGGTTGTAAAAAATCATGACCCCCTTGGGTATGGTGGGGCAACAATGGGGGTCGAATTTTTACATAGGAATATATAGATTAAAGTCTAAAAAATTTGTATGAAACTTGTATTGAAGCATCCTCAGGTAGGGCAAATTCAAATATGCTGAAATCATGATCCCGGGAGTAGAATGGGGCCACAGTGGAAGGAAACAAATTTTTACATAGGAATATATAGAAAAAAGTCTTTAAACAGCTTCTAGAAAAACATTTGCGTAGAAAAACTTTTACTTAAGTGGAAGCACCTTCAAATAGCATAGATTTAATTTAGTTGAAATCAAAATCTTGAGATGTAGGGTGGGGTCACATTGGGGATCCAATTGTGCAAAAGAAACATTTAAATTATTCACAAAACCTGAAATGTTATAATATATGGTTTTACTTAAATGCAAGCATTTTGACATATTGCTGATTCTTTGAAGTTTTTAGACTTTGGCCCCTGGACGGTTTTTGGGCCTCACAAGGGGTTCAGAGTTTGTTGTAGGTTTATATTCCATATGTAAACAATTGCTTAGGATCTTGTTGAAAACTGCAAAGCTCAACATGTGATATGATTATAAAATCATCTTTTAGAAAGAGGACATCATTATTAACATATTATTATAAAGGGGATCGAGAATGGCTTTTTTTTGATACAGGAGTGACATGTATCATACCACATACCACATCATTCCAGATATCTTGTTATATGACTCCATCAACCTCATTTCATTATGCGTATTGTTGCTCAGGTGCACGATGTGGCCAAATGGCCTCTTCAATGGCATGAGGTATGCAAGACAAACAACAAAAGTCATTGGAAGGCATTTCCAGGAATGAAAACAGTAGGCTCATTTTCCTTATTCAGACGTTTTACCCGTCCGGACTATTTGACTGGAAACCAAGAGGTTCGGATAGACATTTAAAAGTCTTATACAGAATGCAAATTAATTAAATAGAAGAACAAATAAAGGATACTACCCTCCTCTGTTTTTATGGTTATATTTAAGATGAAAAATCATTTGCATGAAATAAATTGGAATATTACGCACCCTTGTATTGCATTTAATTTTACAAAAGTAGTCTCGTGGTTCAAATTATTCACTTTGCAAAACCAGCCATTGCAGACAACAGGCATTGAATGTGGGTTGGTAATTCATTATGCAATATGCACAATTTTTATTTTGAACTAAAAATAGGTCACAAAGCAATGCCTCTAACAATGGGTGCCTTGATATCAGACTCCCAATAACGATTTCCAGCGCGTCAGCATATATTGTTACTAGGCGTATATAATAATCCAAATGTTTGAAATGCCGAACATTATGTGATGTAACATATAATATTTAATTTATTTAGAATTTAAATTGTCGCGGAGGGCAAATGCAAGAAAGATAACAGACTTTATCAATACATGTACAAATCTTGATGAAAGGGTGGGGGCAGGCTATCCAAGCTCCCTTTCCTACCCCCCCCCCCCCCAAAAAAAAAAATAAAAAATAAAAATTGGAACTTATAATTAAAAATTAAAAATAGACCGAGTAAAGTTTCCGAAAATAGGAGTTGGACCATCCCACCCCACGGAAGGCAAAATTATACGTCGGGTCCGATTGAACAACTTTGGGTCTGCACAGTCAATTCCAGAATCATTTTGTTATTTGTTTGCTGTTTTATACAATGATGTTTTTATAAACATTTATCTTTTTGCATTTGACAGATAAAGGGTCCATGGTTAATAATCTTAATCGTGTCAGCTACTCCTTCTTTAAGTTTTTTCTGGAATGATAATTTTCCAACGGAAGCCGATGTAGACGAGGCCTTTAGTTTGACATCATGGTTCAACAGCAACACTTCACGAGATATGATCATCAAATACCTTATTTTGTGTCCAGAACAAGACATGTGTCTTGGGCCGATGTTCAAACGAAACTACACTTTCACGGAAAAACCTGCTTGTACACCGTGTGAATGCGACGATTCCTGCGTTAGACGATCCACCTGCTGTCCCTCCAAGTTCTACAGACAGACGGACACTCCAGACTTTATTGAATATCAACAGAATGTAAATGTTAAAGAAAATGAAACGGTGATGTCATGCATGGAGCCATTGTGGAACCCAGAAGGAATCAGGTCTAGAAAGTCGTACTGGGTGGTGGAGACGTGTCCTAATAATGTTAAATGTATATCATCACCTTCTATAAACATAACTAATTCAATACCTGTGACGTCATTGACTACCAACCAAACTTATCTTAATGTACAATGCGCACTGTGTAATCAAGAAGATATAACCAAACTAGTTGTTTGGGAAAAGAAAAAGTTTTGTACTATTCGATCTGCGCTCTTTTCCAACAAAGACGTTGCCACTCTCTATAAGTCAGTCTTTTCCGTGACACCGGTTTGCAACATTGGATTTCATCCTTCTTCATCTTTACACGATTCAGTAAAACAATGTGTTGAATATACAAATGATGGTAATTGCATTGAATCAAATATCCCAAGAAATAGAATGGGTGCCTATCTAAAAAGGGCTTGCAAGGATTTTTACATACCATACTTTTCGGAAGAAATAGTGTACAAAAATATTTACTGTGCTTTATGTGAGCGTGTAATCACTGATCTCCCTATTCAAATTACTTTAGAAGGACTGCATAACAATGCTGATTTATTGCCAACACCCTTTTCGGCACTCATTGACTTTCAGCAGATTTCAGATGAACCAATCCAAAATAGCTTAGAGTGTGCAACAAATCAAATCAAGGATAATAAAATGGTAAATGTTTTCAAATGATAAATTTAAGCAGTTATAAATCCGTCAGCCACAAATAAAACCTTGGTGCTTTAATGTTGGAACAGACAATATCTGTATCAAAAGAAACTTAATTAAACCCTTTTGATTTCCAATTTCAGAACATGTGCCTGGATATTCAGTGTGAAGTGGAATATGTGTATCACAACCAATCCTGCAGTCTTGTCCACCAAATGGTTAACGAAAACAATTACGAAATAAATCTTATGATATATCATGTTCATGAAAACGATTTACCTCCACTTGATATCTATTCAATAGGTATTGTCAACGCACTGCGAGATGTCATGAAAGAAAACAACTTGGAAGATTTTCTCTGTAGAATTACTGTCTTGGGTCCCTCTGAACCATTTGGCTTTTACATGGCAGTAGTGATTGAACTTTCAATTAACTACCTTCACAATATTAATCAAATGATAAAACATTTGTTAAATATATTTAAAAGGTACCATGTTTTGGAAATTCCAATTTTGTATCCAATGGATAAAATAGTCAATATCTCCATTTCTCTTGTTGGGCAGAGTTTCCATGTTTACGGAAACAGTCTTTTTGAAAAATATTTTGAACATCGTTTCTTTGTTAATCCGATGAGCGGAAAAGAGATGAAAGTACATCAAAGTTTCAGCATGGTGAATTATGGAAATGCTAAGCAGCGACCAAATTGTTTAAGAGGTGGTATGATGTCCATAGTGGCTGATTGGTACCTTTGTCCAAAGGTAAAAATAAATGCAGCAGATACAAGAATTGATGTGTCAAACTTCTCTGTTTGTCTTGTTGATTATGAAATCTGCTTGGCATCAAACTATTTCAAAGAGTCATTAGACAAACGCAGTGTTTTGATATGCTTATACCAGTTTCTTCATTCTGTTAAATTTGTCAATAATAATCTTAAGCTTCGATCGTCAGATGATTTAATGGCATCCCTTTCCCTTGTCTGTCTTTCTCTTTCGTCCCTTGGTGCATTGGCAACGATATCAACATTTTTTGTGAGTGGGTCATGCAGTCGGATTGCTGATGTAAATATCATTGTTCTGGCAGTGTTTATTATTTTAGCGAATACAGCTCACATCGTCTCAAAGTATTTTGTCTGGAGTCAAACGTTGTGCACTGGAGTTGGAATGTTAGTACATTTTAGCTGGCTTTCTGTCATCTGCTGGATGAGTTTATCTTTCTTTCAAATATTTCAGACATTTACGTCTTTCCGCATTTCGAAAGTGAAAGTCATCTCAAAGATTTCATATTGCTTAATAGTAAATCTAATTATATGCTCATCTATGGTAGCTATCAACGTAACTGTAAGTTATGTTAGAAGTAATGGAGAAAACTTGGGTTATTCTCTACAGACATGTTATATTGCTGACTCTGATATGATTATGTACACATTTGCTCTACCTATTGGATCGTTTATGGTTATCAATATCTTTATGTTTTTAGTAACATCAATAAAAATTTTTAAAAAGATAAACGTTCAAAAGTCGAAGGATGACCGCAAATTTGGAGCATATTTTCGGCTGTCCACCATTACTGGCGCAACATGGATGTTCGCGTTTTTGGCTCAGTTCACTGGATTTCAGTTGTTTGAAATTGTACATACCGTTCTAAGTGGTGGCCAGGGTTTGTTTCTTTATCTAGCTTTTGGAATTTCGCTTACAACAAAACACATACACAACAATCATGGAAGAGATATGAAGTATTCAACACAAACTGCGTCTCAGAAATGATATCCGTTCTGGGTCTCGATATGTTCATAAACAAATGAAAAAGAAATCAACTGTAATCGGAATCTGAACTGTTGTTGTTAATGTTGTAACAATGTAGTGAAAACATTTTCTATATCAAAGATATTTGATTCTTCTAAAGAAATTTTAACAAAATCATACTCCAAATAACACTTTGAAAGTCTATAATGATGTTTTGTAAGTATAAATTAAAAATAATATTAGAATAATGATTTAGCAATAATTGCACATTTTTTGTTAAAGAAAACAGTTTTCATTAAATTATTTTACAGTGATTGAATGTTCAATAACAAGTTGTACGCAGTAAGATGCAAGAGGCAGATGGGGCAATTTTTCATGATGTGAATTGTCGACCAAAGCATCTTGCTTCTTTTGTTTCAACATTATTATATAGGTTCTGGGAGAAAAAGTATTTAGAAGATATGGCGACCATATAGCAACACCATAAACTCTTGTCTCCATACAGAGAATGTAATTGAGTTACACGAAAATACTAAAAAATATCACATTGTAATTGTTTTAAATTAGTTTAAATAATATTTAAGGGTTATGTATTTAATGAGGTATTATAATTTAAAGTTTTGCATTGTACATATATTTAATAAATTATGAAAATCATAAAAAATTTTATTCTTATTATTTTTAATGCCAATAAAATTAAATAAATAATTGTATAGGATATTGTGTCCGAAACGAAATTGTTTTTGAATGGTTTTATTGTGTGTGAGAAAAACTATATATGTAATAAACTCAGTTTTTTACAACATACAACCAAAACTATTTCCTTTGGACAGGCCTCTTTTATTATGTATTAAAGGGCAATTTGTATCATTCTTGAACAAAAATAAAAGTTTAACAAAAATAATAGTGTAATATACATGAAAAAATTGGCAAAGATGACAATGATTATTCACAGGCACCTGGCGTTAATAAAATTTCTCATAATAAAAACAAATAATACCCTATATCTAATTAATAATATACAGGGTACCCATTGCCGCCATCATAGATTTATTTCAAAATGTCACATCAGGTAGAATTTGTGCTTCAGACTCATCGGTAAAATTATTTTGCGATCCTCTCCGTCTCCAATCGGTCATTCAACATTTAAGCTTACAATCAATTCAACCAAAACGCCTGCCATTAATAATAATAACCCATCAATCTGCCTCTCCTGCCTTAGAAATGCGACAAAAGGCTAAAGATGAGAACGGAAGTTAACATAATTGCGTCATACTTTGGGAAATCCCTTCCAAGCATAGCACTGGTACGAGTATTCAAAAGGCATCGATTTTGATTTCTATCAACATACAAGTTAAAACTTAGAGAAGGGATACTATAAACAGTCAGATACTACTTTTATTACATAAAGTGGGTATGAAAATGTTTATAAATGCATATACTTTGATATAGTGAAACAAACACATGGGGCATGGATATCTTAAATACATATAGATTACAACTTCCGTCCACCCTCTAACCTTTTGTTGAATATCTAAACCAGTAAATACTAACGAGAGATGTAATGCACCGTTTGTTTAAATTGATTGTAAGCTAAGGTGTTGAAGCATCGATCGGAAAACAAAGAGGATCGCAAAATAATTTTACCAATGAGTTTTAAGTAAATATTTTTTTACATAATGTGACAGTTAGAAATGAATCCAAGGTGATGACATTGCGTACCTGTGTATTATCAGGAATAGGGTAGGATATTTATTTTTATTATGAGAAAATTATAACGTCAGGTTCCATTGAGTTATAATAGTAGTTTCTAGAGTGTATTACAAATCATAAAACTTTGTTTTGATAATTTTAGTTTAAGAGAATTTGCTTTCATATCTTATACGCTTAATTCATATACAAATTAGTGAACTTTTGAAAAAATGTATTGTATTCAGAAGAATATTGAAAAAGTAGGTTAGAACATATTAAAGAAGTCCAAGGTCCTTAACGGTGCAACTTAAGTAATTTGACCTAGTAAGAAGACTGGTAAGAATAATTTATCGGCAGGAGAGGTAGGTAATCACCCCCCCCCCCACCAAAAAACAAAAACATTAAAAAAAAAACTTAACAGGCAACTACTTTGCAGTAATTATTCATGAACATATCAATTAAAAACTTTTTTGTATCATTAATGGTATCTCTCACAAGTTCCCTTTCTAGATGACACATCAATTACTTCATTAACTGTATATAATTATTAGAAGTGAATTAACAAACGAAATAATTCACTTTAAAAAGAAATAAAACCTATTAATAATGACACATCCTGATTAGATATTGGGCAGTTTTCTATTTTCATGTAGACGCATTATAGATGATTTTCTATA